>NC_081249.1:49781716-50081716 GCF_030490865.1 Poecile atricapillus | reverse complement strand
TCTCAAGATTAACAGGTTGTTGTTCACATTTCGTGAAAGGATATGTTGGCAATTGCATTAATTCCAAAACTTTCTTTCATGTTTTAAATTATTCATTATGGCCTATAAAACAAGTGGATTAAGGGGACCTAATTCCTTGTACTCATAGCTCTTCATCATATTTTCAGCAGTTTGTAAATGGTGGAAACTGTCCGAGACCCTGGCATTGGTGCAGATACTCCAACAATTGCTGTGCCCTTGTGGGGCTGAGGGCTGTGGAAACCGCAGTGCCAGATCAGGCCAGTAACCCAGCAAACTCAGGGTGTGCTGTTCCACCTGTAAGTACTGGACTTTACAAGCAAATTTTCAAACAACAATCATCAAACAGCTATTTAACTACCTGCCCAGAGGCTAAATAGCTTTCTCTTGCCACTTCAATATCTGCATGAGAGACTGATACCTAAAATTTTGAACTTGTAGCTCAGAATATTTTAATTAGCCATAAGAGCACACTCTGTGCTTCAGATTCAAATACATGTTGTGCTAATTGGCTCCTCACAGAGGGAAAACAATATTTATATTCAAGCATGTCCACTAAATGTTGCTGTCTTTTGATTTTATTGTCTTTCTCTTCATCATTTTGTAATTTAGGAGTCCTGTAGTGTGCTCTGCTGACTACTGCAAGCCTAGTCTCTGTCACTTACATGTGCCACCTCCTCCAACGTTGTCTTTTTCCTGGCTATTTGTCTTTCCCCTGAAGGAATGGTCCCAATCTCTGGTGTTTTTCTTGAAAGTGGTTTCTTATACCATAGAGTGGATCAGTGGTCACCCTCATCCCCCTCATCACCCATCTGTGGGCTCTTGGGTTTCTGCCTTGTACTTCCAGGTGTTGGCTGAACTGTACAAAATACAGCGTACAAGATAAGAACATTACTGAGTAATGACTTTACTTGTTCCTGTATCTCAGTCTATTCTTAGCTAAATAATAATAATAATAATAATAATAATAATAATAATAATAATAATAATAATAATAATAATAATAATAATAAAGAATTCTTTCTCCCCCTTAAGCCTAATTCAAAGCCTCTCAACTTTCTACCCACCAAGGTTTTACATTTTAAAACAAAATATTCCCCCCTCTTTGTTTTTGTTTGGGGGATTTTGGTTTTTGTTGTTGTTGTTTATTCATTTGTTTGTTTAATTTTAATTTTCAGCACCTTTCTGGGTGCCTTTCTGATTAAAATAAATTTTTCTAGTTTGAATTTAACATTATTGTTTAGATATATATAGCTTTCCAGTCCCAATGTCCAGATAACTTCCCTCCATCTCAGTTGACTGCAAGCCACAACCAGCATTCAGCTCAAACCTGAGGCTTACACTTTCTCAGAATGTAGCTTGAACTGCCAGGCCACCAGGTCTCTACAGAGCTGTGTAGAAATAAAATAATAGTACACAACAAGGGGTATTTATTTCAAAATATATTGCCTTAATCATAATTTGATTTGATAGGATAAATAATGCTGGCATAAAAAAAAAGGTGGAAAAATGAGTGTACTGGGGTACAGAATGCTGGAGACATAAATTTTCCATGAACACAACTCTTCAAAAATAGAGCAATATTATAAAAGGTTTCCTACCCAAACTAGGGAAGCTGCTGTGTGCAGGCAGTGTTCAGCAGACTGCCTGACAGAAATACATTACTATTTCCATGAGGGTGTTCTACTTAAGATTAAATATAAGAGTTTCAAATAGTCATTAAATGCTACATTATTTTTTACTTTTAATGAGCCTGTTGTAGCCTCAGAGCTGAGAGAGGACATTCTTGCTAGACACCCTCATTATATTTTTGGTAATAATTGATATTCCCAGTGCAATTTTCCCTCTAAAAAACTCCTCCCAAGTCACTTGGTTCATGATGTTATTGTAAAAGAAAGACATTAGAATGTCTAAATCAGTGTCTAATCATGGCTAAACCTAATGTTAGCACAATTGGGCTGGCAGCCACAACAGATATGTCTGGATCTGAATTAAATATTTCAAGGGGCTTTATTTGGCATGTATACTATGATAGAAATTCACAGATTAAGCATCCAAATAGTTGGGTAGAAACTGGTTATGTTTGATTCACTCACTCAAATATGGCCTGTTTTATATATATATATATATATATATATATATATGTATATATATATAAAGAGGAAATCTGTTAAAGAATTGTTGCTCTAGAATTGCTGATTTTGTACCTAACTCTTTGTCTGAGGTCTGCATATTCCCAAACATGGCAAGTGACCAGGAACTCCAAGTTTAATTGGCAAAATTAATTGGTAGCAACAGAGAGGCTACTCAAGACTCAAGCTCTATATTTATGTTTTGTATTTAAAAGTTTAGTGGCCTTGTGCTTCTTACTATGATTAATAAGTTGCGAATGCACTTCAGACCACTAATAATATAAGACCCTTTCTCTTTGGAAAAAGCCAAGGGCTACCAGACATAGAAACAATACCTTGAATAAAACAAAATGGAAGCTAAATTGTGCCTTTCATATCAACAGTTTTGAACATGATGATGAAAAAAGCTTTTGTGCTAGCAGGGATGAAACTCGGGAAAATTAGAAGAATTGGGTAAAACCAGAAAGCCTTTATTAATTCTCAGAAAATTTGTGCATTGGTTTAATGGCTGAACATTCTTAGGGGAATACATGTATCAATCCCTATTCTAGTCCCTGCAATGTCCTCTGCTGAAATTAGTTCCCTTTTTCTCTAACAGAGCCTGAAAGACAGATCCAAAATGTAGCTCAGGTCTTCTATCTGAATCATGCTATATGCTGATGGAAAACAAAATGAAAAAAACCCAAAACATGAGAAAATTTAACTCCAATGGACAACTCTCTTTTGATTGTTTTTAAAAATCTTTGTCATTGCATAAATCATTTTTTTGTTTAATATAATGTAATTTGTTACACATAAGGAAAACCCTTTGAACAGCACTGTCTTTAGCAGAGAACAGACACTGATAATGAGGCAGAAAATTATGTGAGCGCCTAAAACATTGATTCATTGCCTAAGCTGTCTTTTAGACTGCTCATGAAAGTAGTGGGTAGTCTGTAGCCAAATGCTTCACATCCCCCATCAGAATTAAGGAGGGCACTTTTCTTGCTCTGAGCTTTCTAAGATCTTTATACCACAAAAATTCAGAAGCTGGTTCTTAAGAAAGCCCCAAGTTCCTGGAATGATTCTCACAGTCTTCCCTGTGTGATGATTTGGCAAATCTGTCTTTTTATAATCCAGGGTTTCAGCTGATACTACAAATCAATGCAAAAAAAACTTTAATGAATTTTCTTAAATGATATGAATTCATTGCTCCTTGACAACTTTTGGGTTAAAAATCAATTGTAAAACCTTCATAACTGAAGAAAAACAGATCAGGCAAGCTGAAGCCTACAAAAAGATTTCTTGAAAAGCTTTTCTGCAGGGTGTGGTAGCTTGGGAGCGGCAAATTCCCAGACACAGCAAAATGAAGCCATATGTGAGTTAGGTGAAATATAAACCTGGAACTACACAGTGTCAGCTCTGAGGCGGGGAAAGAATTAGGTGGTTATGCTTTCACAGGGAAATCTGAAGCTTGGATTTACATTTAAGGAGAGGTAAAGTTAGACAAAATAGCTGACCTAAGGAGTCTTGCAGTTTTCAAGAGAAGTCCTGAGACTCAGGAGAAAGACCCTGGGAGACAAAGACCCAAAAAGTGCAACAGGAGGAACACCTCTAGGAAATTGTGCATGGATAGGGACATGTTTAGTGCCTATGTGTTTAGGAAGCAGCAAGAGCCTGCTCAACCTACAAGAATCTGGAGACTGTGTTTCCTTGAGCACCCTGGAGCTTGGGGGTCAGGCACAGGTCGGGGCTTCAGCTGTGGGGGATGCAGTCAGCAGTACCATACTCAGGGCTGGAGGATGGCATCCATCCTGTCAGGATTGTGGGGACCTGACACAGGGGAAATGGTAAAGAAACAGACCCACAGACTTAAGAGTGAATGTTGAAGATACAGCCACGATCTAAGCAGTTCCAGCTGTGCTAAGGCAATGCCAGGATGGCCACCAGCCCCCCAGTCACACGTGAATGTGACACCTAGAATGGTCTCAGCCCTTGCTCTTACATCCAAGGGAGAGATGTTCAAATGCACAGCTGAGAGGGCAGCTACAAGCATACTGTAACAGCAGGTAAATTCAGAAGTAACCATATGGCAACTGTCTCTATGCAAGTCACATTTTCCACACTGCTGGGGATTTTAGATTTGAGACTCCCACTGACTCTAAAAGAGAAATAAATGGATCTTGTTTTGTTTTCTGCAAATACTATATTTTCCACAGCCATTTCATTTGACTGGCCAGTGGCCTCCCCCAGGTATGCATCTCTTACAGTCAGGTGATTTTCTGCAAACAGGGCTGTGAGACATGAATAGGTATAAAGTGGACCCTTCCCTTTTAGAGCAACAGGTATCACTGGAGGTCTAGTTGATGGCCCCTTTTTAGGTCCTCAAGTAGTTTCAATGAGCATAATCAGATCCTATCATTTATAAGAGCTGCTGAACTGTGCAAGTCTGTATGAAACAGAAACACGGAGTTCTGGGTGTTTGCTCTGAGTAGCCTCCTAGGAAAAATATTATTTGAAGTAATTTGCAGGGCTATTGTGCTTAGAGGAGGGTATGAGGAAGTGAATATTCCTGATTTGGAGAAATAATCAATAATATTAATTTCAGTAGACCAGTAGACTTCTGAAAGAGCTATGATCATTTAGAACAAGGTTTTCTTTTAATGCTTTATTCATCTAATACCTAACTAGTCATTGTGCTGATATTGAGTATGATAGAAAATAACATCCTACAAAAGGTACATCCCCATGTATAGCCTCATCCACTTTGTGGGAGTGTGCCTGGGTGCCAGGACCCACTTGTAGCTTGAATGACAGCAATAATTCATATATGGTACATATGTATTAAGTTACGCTGATTTAATATTTCACACCTTGTAGTTTACATGGCAAATGTGGCATCTTTTTCTTCTCACCCAATATTTGTGGAAAGGTTGTAACTGTGTGTTACCTAGATGATCATGTACACTTTCTGCATGCAGCCCAGCAGACATGACCAGGGTGGCGTTGATCAATTGTGTACAAGAGGAGAGTAGCATTATATATTGCTGCTTCCCAAGGCTCACATCCAGATCCCAACAGGTCTCTTCCCATTTTATTGAGCTGTAGTTAAAACTAAGCTTACATTGAGCAGTATGGGAAAAACTTTTAGCATTTTAAAAATACAGATGGGAATGAATTTGTTAGAATAAACTGGCACTGAAAATCAGCACAAAGATGATGTCAGCGTGACAGAGGGGAATCATCACAGTCACTGTGTGTGTCTCTTCACACAAATGTGTCCCATTGCATCCACACAGCTTTAGGTAAAAGACCTTTTAGCTGATAACCAGGTTTTATATTTAGTATTTGAGTGTAAGGACTGACCTTGTCTGAAACCTTTCTCATTTCACATGTTTCTATTTCAGAAGATATCTTCTCCTTTTTTGGGTGAATGGTACACCTCTGTTCTAAGAAAAAGTGGTACTGCAAGGGAGCAGAATGGGTCTGCAACTACAGTGATCCTTGAGGAAACTTGGAAAACATACACTTGATAACACTGCAACTTAGTTTTTGTAAAACTGACATATGTGAGGATTCTCAGGAGAACAGCAAGGGGAATTTTTTTTTTTCTTCAGGAATTCAGAAATTAAACTGAAAGGGCAGACTACTTAGTAACACATCCTGTTGAGCAAAATGCCTTAGAGGGTTGACAGATTGTCAGTACTAAGTTTTCCAACATTTGACTGAATTTTGCAGTGAGTTTATTAAAGTGATTTAGTGCAGTGCAAGCAAATGCAGTATGTGCTCCACCCATTTTGATTAAAACAAGGCAGAACACTGGAAAGATGCCAGGAAAAAAATTTAGTAATCCATTCATATCTTCTGAGAGTTTTTTTACAAATACTTGCCTGCTTCATGAATGATGGGACATGTTGAGGACAAAAAAGTAAATAGTAATTAAGCAGGCAGAATAAAAAAGTCTCCATGTTTGTATTTAGGATTTGACAGTATGAGTATGTGGGAATAGCTGCTGACAAATATTTCCCTGGGGAACCAGATCCAGCATTGTTGTATTAGGTCAGCTGAGCAGGGAGGCTGCTGTGTGTCCATGTAAGGGTCTAGCAGGGCAAGCAGTGGCAATGCCCTTCTTTGCCAAATCAGCTCGGGTAACTTTAGCAAAGATTGCGACATAATGGCATGAAAAATCCCCTCCAGCTGTACCAGTAAATAACAAAATGGAAAATGAAACCCTGTTAACAGCAACCTGATTGTGTTTCAGCTAACTGGATGATTTACTGGGCAGAGGTTAGAGGCTTTGTCAGTAGTTCAGTTAACAGACCTGATGCATGAGTATCTGCTGGAATCACCAAGGCTAAAGTGGGCCCATTGCAAAGAATAAGCAGTTAAGAGACAGTGTTCAGGCTGCAGCTATGACAAGTGGCTTCTTAGAGCTAAATCACATACTATTAGTGCTGACCTACAATCTTTTGCCTTGTCAGCTGCTGGCAGAGTATCTTGATCTCATTCTACCTATCTCTGACAAACACCCTAGCTTCCTAGCCTTATTTTCCTTTGGCAACCCATATAAACTTTGATATGTCAATAGAATATTTTTCCATTGAGTGCTTATGAGAGATGAAAGCAGGTTTTTAAGCTAAGCAAACAGTGCCCCACTTGGTTCTAAAGATTTCTCTATATGGATGTTCTTGCCATTCTGACAAGAAGAAATATCAGCCTCTGAGGATTTTGACACATATCACACTCTGTATACTTCTGGTTGTTACCCACTTACAATGTACAAAAGCCTGTCGAAAGGATGTTTTTATTAAGTGTAGAAAACATCATCTTTCTGCAATATCACTGTGGGTTGCAATACAATCAGGGTTTGAATTTGTTTTTTGTTATGGCTTTACATTGCCGCTGGTTGGAGGGAAGATTTTATGAAACTGCCAGCATCAAAACCTGTCACGGGAGCAGGCTGAGGATATAACAATGCATATATATTCCAACAGGATGCTTCAGAGGCAGAATAGCTGGCTTGTGCAACATATTGACAAAACTCAGCTGCTAAGTCTGTCTGGATGGCCCAGGAAAAACCGTGGCTTTGTGGGGGAAATGTGAAAGTGGCAAATGCTTAGCACCATGCACATACATGGCCCATGTAGCACTTGTTAGGGGCAGACCCAAGATAAGAAGCCCTGATGAAAAGTAGACCCATTTTTTAATTTTTATTTTTTTTTGGATACTACACTGTGCTGATGCAGTTATACTGTTTCACTAAACTGCTACCACTACTTCAGTGGTCACTAGGACATTAACTTACCAGCAAGTGCATAGAGCTATCTTGGGTTCCTTTAGGTAGTATGCACTTTCCAGAGTGGCTTTTCAATAACTCCTCAAGGCACAGTCCACTGCTTCTTTCTGCATGTGTGAGATGATAAGCCTATTCGTAACAAATTGGTCTTTCTGAGATAGATCCTCTGTAGATCTCCTTGTCTATCTTTAATATTTCCCTGTAACAACAGCAACATAAAGCCATGTAGCTGTGTGCTTGTTCTGCAGACAGTATTTTGAACAAGCTTACAGCACATGGGTTTGAGCTGCTTGTTTGACAAGTTGTGTCACACCATGAGGTTTATCTAATATCTTTGACAGCACTTTACTGCCTGATCTTAGGCAAATCATCAGATCCTCCACTGATGAGTTTACCTCACTGTTCTTGACACCTGAGATTTGGTGAAGAGTTCTTCAGAAATGAAAGCACTTACTGGTATAAACTGGTGTGCATACACCAATGAGAAACAGGTATCATGATCTAGTTGTGGCTAGATTGTGTAATTTTATTCATCCTAATTAGCTGCTAAATTGGCATGGTACATTGTTTCCACTATTCAAAAGACTGATAGAATATGTTAATTTATGCTGGAAATAGGCATTTTAAGAAAGCTAAATATTCTTGTGAAAGACAATGAAGTTCCTATCCCAAGCCACTTACTACAAGCCTACAAATACAGTTTATGCAGTGCAACAGTAATGTATAAATGCAACAAAGGTGTTATTTAGGGTTGAAAATACCATTCATCTCTAAAGTATAGGGAAAATGTGGGTTTTGTATTCCTTTGCACATGAGATTTGGAGTTCATGTGCTGTACTTTATTCTATAGAGTGACTTTCCTTACTTTTCCTCTTCTCATGCATAATATCCTATGTATCTTTTTTTCTAAACATAGGGTGTTGGACTCCAGACATAACTGTAAAAATCTGTCAGCTCAGTTCAAGTCAGATAGTGCCCTTAGCTACTTTTATTTTCCAGTATGTCACAAATGACCACTCATTTCTTGACAGAGGTGTCTGAATCGGAATACGTCCAGCTTCCTGCTGGTAGCAATTAAAATTATCCACCACCCATGGGTAGATTTGAATTAAAGCATCAGCAGAAAAATGACTCTTGTAGCCAGCAAGGTATAAGCAAATGTGGCACTAGAAGGTGAACTGCATGCTACAAAAGAGTGAACGAGGAAAAAGGAAAAGAATTCTGACCTCAATGCTATGTGAATAATGGACAAATATTGCCACTGACATAAGAACAGGCTAGGGCAATGCGGGCAGAAAAGTGGCATGGATGGTAATGATGGCTGTAACATCTGGGAAAAGAAATGGAAGGGCCAGGTAAACCACAGGGGATGCCAGCAAGGTAATACCTAATTCTGAGAATAGCAAGGATCCTCCAAGTAGTGGTGAAGACATCATTTGCAACTGCCACAGATTTCAAGACAGGACATATCTAAAGGTCCTGTGCTGCCCTTAACTGATCTCAGTGAGTTTCATGAGTGAACATAATGGCAAATGATTATAAGTGGTCATGAAAATATCTTTTTTAATATTCTGTTACAAATCAGTGTTTAGACATGACAGAAACAGAAGATGAGCAATTCCCATCAGTCCAGTTCTTGAAATTTCCAAACTGATTTGTGGTCTCTCAACTAATTCTGCAGCACTTTCTCTCTGCCTGCAGAGAACAGGATTGGAGAGGCTTCACCTCATGCCAGATTACACTAAAGACAGATCACAGAATTTTATCATAGAGTCATAAAATGGTTTGGGTTGGAAGGGACCTTAGAGATAATTTAGTTTCAACCCCTCTATTGTGGACAAAGACATATTTCACTAGACCAGGTTCACTCAGAACCCCATTCAACAAGAAATTTTACTTGCCGATTGCTGAAATCCCTAAACAAGCATTGGTATTACAGAATGATCTTATCCTATGGAAGAGAACAAGGACTGTGCTCTGTCAATGCAATTTGTTCCTACTTCTACCTCTCCAAAGCTGAGCATATTTTTCTTCATCTATTTAGATGGTTCAGGGTCAAATGAGGAAGGAAAATATCTGTTCAAATTATTTTTATCAAAGTAATCCTACTGGAAACTGCAGGACTTTCAAAGCTATTTATGGTGAAAAAAAAAATTGAAGGAAATGTTATTAAAAGTTGGGATGAACTTTTAATCATGCACAGTATTTTATTGCCTTGTATATTCTTCCCCAGTAAAATTTATGCCTCTAAGTAAATATGTATGTTCTGCAGAGACCATAACAAAACAATTCTATTCCAAGATTGCTGGTAATTCTAACTTTAAGGGGGAACAAAACAAATAAAAAATAAAAAAAAAAAACAAAACAAACTTAAAAAAAATAATTAAAGAAACAAGGTCCAGGTAATAACTGGACCGACCTTGAGATATTTGATATACATCTAGAAATCTATTCTTCAATGCATATTAAAAAACCCCAAACATATCTCTGTATGCCCTAGCTTGTCATGCCCACTGGCATCTGCATTTGGATGCTGTAATCCAAATGTCCATATTCCTTCAACAGTCAGGAGGAAGAGAGAGATGGCACTAGAATGCCGTGGATTTATCTCCTTTTTACATTTGCTGCAAGGTGAAATGCAAACAACATGCCTTGGCTGCATACCTGAGATTTATATGGGTAAAATTAAATTCAGTAAATCTTGATTTTGATGCCTGATAGTGCTGATGCAAAGTTTTTCACTACATTCATAGAAACACAGCAAATGAAGAAAAGTATGTTTTTTGATGATTATTAGTACTTCTAAAATAAGGGGTTTTTTCATTATATTATTATTTACTTTATTGTACTGTTATATGTGCTTTTCTGCTCGCTAATATATTCTGCCAGAAAGCTTCTGGAGTGCTTGAAGTTCAATACCATGTTTTTGACCCATTTTCATATTTGGAAAACTCATCTATAATGGTAGAACAACATGGAAACTTTAGGAGCAAAAAACTTATGCAGTCATCTCTAAAAGATTTGGTTGGTTACAATTTTAACTGGTCTCGTATTTCATCATCTAGTTTCCTTACCTGGACTTTCCCATGGCTGAAAAAAGTTAATTACATAATGGTTTCATACGGATCTGCCATGAAAAATTATAGATGCAAAATTATTATTTTATGGTTATTTATTAACGTCACTTTGAGTTGTAAGAATAAAACATGCTTAGTCTCTCTGTAATCTATCTTCCAAGTTATGCTCAAGATCACAGTGATGAAATAGCTGTGTGCAGCATGGCAATTACAGTTGTGGTTTTCCAAGAAAAACTTCAAGGCGGTTTGGATAATCACTATGACTGAATTAAAATCTGGAAAAATGGGAAATGCCTGCGCTCTCCATTCCCAGAGGAAACATGACGTACCTTTGACTCACCCACACTGAACTCCCTTGCTGCCATTGTGTACTTGTGCCAGACAACCACAGGTAATGGGACAAAGACTGAAGAGACAGCTCTGGAAAGGTTTGATTATGCAGTCCATGGGGTGTGCACCAAATCTCACATAGGTTAGTGACTGATAGACTGGTGAGATCTGGTTTGCCATGGCTCTGTGCCTCGTGAGACCCAGCTGAGGCTGAGGGATCGAGGCCTGAGCTCACCATAACCATCACACACAGACAGTGGCATATCACAGGTTTGGGAGTCAGGAACCTGTGGTTCAAGAATACAGGAACCTATGGTCTCCATGTCTCTCTCTCTCTGTATAGAATGCAGAAGCCTTATTTTATTAGAAAATCAGGCTACAAAGGTCTAAGCATCAGGCACAGCCCCCTATTTAAATTCACTGAGCTAAGCAATCCTTAGCAATGCTGATATAAGAAGGCCAACAAAGCTGATGGCAATCCAAAGCTGAGCATACTTTGAACCTCTCCACTAGCCTCTAAAGTCATGTTTTTTAGGACTCCAGTGGCACAGCATGATCCTAATGCTGTCATCCCATACCCAGACACACACCAGAAGAACAAAAAAAATATCACCTTTATGCTTTGCTTTCCTTTTCATAGTTCTGCTCTCTAACACAGCAATGAGAAAGAGAAATGTTAAGAATTTAGCATTTTTCTTTTGGAGAAGATAATTGACCTTTTCCATCGGGATCTGAGGCAAAGTTTTATCCAGATTGTGTAGCAATTCAGGAAGTGCCTAGCTATGAATGAATGCTAAAAGAAGTCCTGTTATGTGTTCACAGATAAATCTGTTGAACTAACAATATGACCCAAATATACCCTTGAAGACTGAACTCCAATAAATAATGAGCTCTATAGTGAAAATGTAGCTAGAAGGCAATATAGATCTGATACAGAAAACAAGTGTAACAAAGCTTATACTGTAAGTGTGTCCTGCTGTTTTCTGAGTGAAATAATAATTGTAAATGAGGTCCAAAATTAATTTACTCATATCCATTAATAGATGGTATTGCTAAACAAACTCATTTACAAAGAGGAAGGAGATTTCTGCAAATTTTTGTATCTTTAGATACATGTTCCTTGTCAGACAAAACAGCCAACATCATGATCTACAGAGAAGTAATGGGCATGTTGCTGTTTTCTATAAATGGAGCACTGCAGTCAGCAGAGCTCCTTTTGTTCCACCTATGGGAAGTGGTGTTGTGAGTTAACAGGAGACAGATTACGAGCCAAACTGTAATCAGCTACATTAGCTCAACCCTACTGATTTCAATGAGGCTTAACAGGCGTAAATGAGGACAGACTTTCCCCTACCTAAGAGTTCCTCATGTCAGATAGAACAAGAATGAAAAGCCCTTAGAAGTTTCTATCTTATTCTCTTATTTTTTAAAGCATATGTGTACAAGACTCTTATTAAAAGCAGGAGTGTGTCTACTCTTGTGAGATAATATTGTCACAATACTTACTAAACAAGGAAGTAGAGATGACTGTCTGTACTTTTGAGTTAAAATGCAAGGTCTTGAAAGTCTGGATTCGAAGTTCAGATTATGGGGCAAGAAAAACTGGACAAAAATCTGTCCAGTTTGGCCATTCAGTTTATGTGGACATTAAAGAAATCTTTCCCATAAAAAAACCCCAAATATATTTCTTGTTTTTTCCAAGGAAACAACTTCTGTGCTTTGCAAAGATAAAACTTCTGCCTGCAAGTGGTATGTAGAAGCTGAATGTCAAAGGGTAAATTCCATGAGAGATGACAAGTGCTGATGGGCTTGAATTTGCACAATCAGCAGCATTCAGCCTCCCTAGGGGAGGTAACATGGGGAGTTAAAGGAAGGAGGGAGAGAAAAAGAGTTCAGACTGTCATCTCAAGAGGAAATATTGGTAAAAATATGTTCAGAATTCAGAATTTGCTAATGAAATTAGTTGATATGCCTTAAAATATTTATTTGGTGGGTTTGTTAATGAAGATTGGAACAGTTTCTTCAAGTTCTTATTTTGCAAAGAGAGAAGCCGGGTGTGGTGGGTTATAACACAGGGAGAGTTTATTGTCTAAATTTTTTTCCTTTCTTTGCTCTAGAAAAACAGGCTTTAAGGAATGTCAGGGAAAAAAATGAAGTAGGAAAAAAGAGCAGGATGTGATTTTTCATAGGGTTAAGCATCTACTTGAAAATGTAGCAGCGCACAGCTGGCTGTCATATCTCCTGTGCTATATGAATTACACAAGAAGAGAATCTGCTAAGAGCTTGTCTCATGTGAATTTGAGGTTTAAGAACTATCCCGAATATCTTTTGAACTAAAGGTATCTCTACATGATAGAAATTCCTTCAAGAAGAGGTGGTAATGAATTTCAAGTATGGTTATGAAGCAGTGCACATATAGCACATGGGAAGAAGGAAACTGTAGCTCAGCTCCCTGAGGAGAGCAGTTGTGGGGTCTCCTTTAGAAACATATCCTGGTCCCCTCAAATTAGTCTAAAATATCAGATTGGCACATACTTGTATGTATATGGCTGTGTGTACTTAAGCATATGCACACACACACCTCTCCACACACAAAGGATATCTGCAAAAAAAGCAGAAGTTAAACACAAATTACCCTACCAGAAGAACTAATTGCTTAGGCTGCTTTTATCTCTGTTCCTATGCAGTCTGGGACCACAACACAGGAAGTCACTTTAAATATAATTTCTATACCATGCTATTTTTCTCCCAGAAAAGTGCCTTCAGATCAGGGGAAGTAGGTGTAACACAGATCCCAGGTATAGGATAAAAACTAGTATCTATGTCAGCTGTATGGATACCAAACCAAAGTTCAGAGGCAGGAAAAACCAGTCTTATTAAAGGAGAAATGACTGTGAACGTGTTACAAAAGAAATGCAGCCACACGCAGTGCTACAGTGTCCTGCAGAAACTCGGCTCATACAGGGACAGGTACAATCTTCCAGCAGAGTTTCAGACTGTTTTCCCTACTTCCATGGGTTTTTCATGCAGCAGCTAACAATCTAGTTACCATTAGGAAAAGCCCAGACACCTGTCACATGGCAGGTCTAGCTGAGGTCAGTGCTGTGAGCCTTCCCACAGCTCATTATGCTGCAATGGAAGCTGCAAACCTCTGTTTCCCCTGAGATTTTTCCGTGAGGCAACTGATTTATGCTCATTACCTTTTTGTCAATATGCACCTTTGGACTGGTGTAGACGTAATCTTGCTCTCAGCTTGGTTCAGACAACTGGTGTCCTCTGTACTTCAAAGGCAGCCTGGATCTGATTCTTCCCAGACCGATAACCAGAACTGCTTTCAGATGGTATTGGCCTGTCCCCCACTGGGATGACACTGTAGGATCACACTCTGACACAAGTGACAACTGAAAAGAAAGCACTGCCAATAGAGAAAGACAGGAAACATAAGCCTTGCACAATATTATTTTTCTGGCCTATTCTATGAGGGGGAAATGGACCAAAATGGAAAGATGAGAATTCTTCCTTCTCAAAAACACTAGGCACTGTGAATCAAGAGGAGGCTCTCATATTTATTATTTGGAGGTGGGGAGAAACAAATACTCCAGCGTGGAAATTACTGCCTGCTACTCAACAATTTAAAGGTATATCAGTGTTATTAGCTTGCTACAAAATTGAGGGAATTGAGTTATAGTTGTAAAAACATCAGCTTGATGATGTTGTCTTGACAGAGGAGTTTCTACCAGGGCTGTGTCTCTTTGAAACCCATTCTTTTACGACTGAGCAGAAGGATGCAGATGATATGGACAGGAAACACTGAAAAAGGGATCATCTTCAATACAGAATGATTTTAAATTACCATTTTTATTATCCTCTAAATATAGGAGAAAATATGCTTCAGTTGTAAAAGGATCATGGGTAAATATAGCTTCTAGACAATATATTGTATTGATAATATGCTTGTGGGGAGGGCAACCTTGGGTTTTGCAAAATATCTTTTATGGATATCAAGAGAACTGCTTAATAAAATAAATCCAGGAGCTGCTAAAGAGAAATAAAGAAAGCAAACATACTGGTGTTCATTTTATTGTAATTACAAGAGGAGCAGCTGAAGAAAATTAGAGAAGACAGCTAATGTAGAGAATATATCCATAAAGGATCTCACACTGGCCAGTCATGAAGATGTCTGACTACCTGTGTGGTGCCCTAGAAGCACTAAAAAAAAGCCAGGAAAGTGTATTTTATGGTAGAAATCTTCACAGAATATATGTGTGAGTGTAGCTGTGTGACAGCTCTGCCAGGTACATTCCTCCATTTATTCATGGAGGATGCAGAGCATAGGACTGTTGTGATTAACATTTATAAACATCCAGACAGATGGAAGGGCAGGTAAGAGCCGTGAATCTGTCCAGCTACAAGTCAGGCAGAGCAAGCAGGAACTAAACACTTAATGTGGCATAGAAAGCTGGTAAAATCAACATCAGTATTGAAAAATTAATACTTCTGTAACACAGAATAAACGTGACTAGAAACTATCTTTATGATGATAACGTAAAAGAAATGTGTATTTCCTGCATTTCAGATGATATGAATTTTATTAAACAGCCCTATTCTTGTGACTTACAGGTGGAAGTCAAAACCACTTGCATATATGCCCAAAATGGGGATTCAGTAATTGAGTTCTCAGTTCAATCATTGAAATCATATATAAAAAAACACTAAATAAATATGGCCTCAGTCTTTCTTGCTGGAATATACCAACCACCATATATCAAAATCTGAAAAATGACATTTTTATATTAATAGGAAGAAATACTTCCCTCTTAAATCAATGACTAAACTCATATTATTTACAAGTCCCACCCATAAGCAAATAAAGAATGGACTTTTTTGTTGGACTCTTTCTGTACAAAACTGTTATTCTTGCATAGGCTTACATTTTAATTCACCATTGTTGGTCAGAATAATTTTCATTGATAGGAGTGAGAATTTCCATGATAATGCAAATGTCATATAAAGTCACACAGGCATTCAATGTGACAGTACAGGGAGCTGTATCCTTTATTTCTTAATTTCTTTGTGATACTCCTCTGGTTTTCTGGCATGGATGCTCATGTGTGAAGGCTCCAGTGTAGCTCTCAAGTCAGATGAAGTCATCTGGAACATAAAAAAAGTCCAAAAAGCGGCTGGTGTTTCCCTCTGGAGTGGTAAACAAAACATGATATGAGTGATTTGTAAGGATGGGTAACAGTGCTAATAATGCTTCAGAGACTGGATAGGTGAGGGTACCATAGGCACCAAATCATAATTGGACTAGAACCCTCTGATCTTGTGAAAAAAGTCCCCCCTCCACTCCCTGCCATCCCAGAACTTCTTGTGAAGAGGCATTTTCCACAATCAGCACAACTGAGTTTTCTATACATAAAATGTCTGCAAGATTTTTTTTTTTTTTTGGGGTTAAATATGGTACACTAGGTTTCCTCAGACCTTCTTAGAAAACAGAAATAAAGTCTCAGGAACTGTAAAAATAGGCTCTGAAGCTAGATCTTGAACCAGCAGGGAAGAACATCTGAGTTTAATGAGGGTTTGCTTGACATCAGCAGGAGTGTTGGAAAGCCAGAGTATACAGGATTAGACCTCAAAATTAATGATGCAATGAAAAGGAAAAATGCATAATTTTAGGGAAGATCATTTTGATGATTGATTTTATAATTATTCATGGCACCTAATGTGAATTATCTGGATATTTTTCTTGATGGCATTTATTAATGCATTAAATTTTAAACTGTGCTCTGGAAGACAGTATAATAGAGGCAGGAAACAGAGGTCAAAATTTTTCAAAAGAGGCTGAAAAATAAGGATGCTTCATGCAATTAAATGGTACATATAGAACCCAGCTACTGCTATGTCACTGTTTTATGCCTATTCCCCTATTATAGGGCTGTTGCAACAATTTAGGATTGAGTTGTTATATCAGATTTTTTTTTTTGTGGCATAATCAATCAATCAATCAATGAAACATTAAAAAAAAATCCTATCAAGAGCAGATTCCAAAAGAAAATTAGTAAAGTCAGCTTAAAATCTCTTTGTGCTGTATTCATGGCTGCTTTGCTTATACAGTGCTTCAGGGATCCCAAATTTGAGAAAGCATTCCTCCAGTGTGCTAATAATTCAGACTTGCTTCCTTCCCACACTCAGTACAGATTCCATTGCTTCTGAAGCTGTAGGACTTAAATTTTGATTTTTATCATGGTCACAGCAGGTACTTGTACCCAAACCAAAACTTAGGTAGTTTTCCCACATGAAGCTGGGCTTGCTACTCATTACACCATAAGAGATCAAAATTATTCATAGTGTGAATGGACTTGATGATTATGAAGTCAGAAGGTTTTGCCTGATAAGAATTTAGTGGATGCTGTCGATTTTTTAGTGCAGAGACCTTATCCTGTCTTTGCTGTAAGGGAGCTACAGCAACTCTAGGACATAAGGCAATCAGAGTTTCCTTACATCATCAATAGTGGGAAACATGGTCTATCAGTTTAGTGTGGTAACAGAAAAATGTCTTCTGCACTCTCGTGGGTATCCAGCTCCCACTTTATCCCCCAAAAGCATTTTATCTTCAAGCAGCAGAGGATTAGGAAACCATGAATACTAAGGGCAGTACATTTGATGTTAAGGGATTTTCATTTCCATATTGCTCTGTGGAATATGAAAATCTCTACATCAGGTGAATGTGATGATTTGTATGCTATCCCACAGAAAAAGGAGGTTAATAAGACAAATCCCACTTAGAAGTCCAGACATTCCCCCAGACTAGAACTTTGCGAAATGTAATGCAATCTCATTAATCTTTATGATTTCATGGATGTTCCAAAAATGCAGTGGCTTCAGTAGTAAAATGTGGGATTTTCTTCAACATATCCCTGATGTAAAACATGGCATTGTTTGTTCCATGACAGCAGCACTGGCAGGACAGCTTTTGAAGGAGCAGTCTGATGTGGCTGAGCTTCTTGTTCAGAAAAGCCTGTTCCTCCTGCAGCCAGGTGCTTGAAGACTTCCTTTACAATATCTGACTGCTGAGTTCAGAATAATTAACCTGCTCTTGCTCTTCCCTTTGTGAAAGGGTATGAGGACTAAAGCCCTGAAAACCTCTCAAAGATTTTAAGTGCCCTGCAAAAAAACACAGATAAACCGGGATTTCTTCTTTACAAGAGCAGATAGCTAATCTCTTCCACTAAATACCAGTAAAGTGTTGTCATAAGGTGACTTTACCTTTAAGATAGCTTTGGGAGCTAAGGAAGTTGAAGCTGCTGGTGGCTGATGGGAGTCTTTTCTCCTGACCAATTATCAGTCATTTCTAAGAACCGTCAGCAGTTTTGACCATTAAAAAGTGAATTCAACTTGTGAACACCACCTTAAGAGGTAAAGCCAGAGCTCTCTTGTTCTCTTTGTAGTTTCCGGCTTCTGAAAAGAGAACAAGGCTCTGTCTTGGCCTCCTCCCCCCGCTCCAGGCCGGACAAGGCCGCAGAGGGCGGGGGAAGAGAAACAGAGCCGGCCGGGCTTGGTTTGTAGTTTCTGCTGCTGGACTGAAACCTGACACCATGAACATCTGCAGCTTTCCAAGACTTCAACTCTTTTACTACCTGGATGGAACGTACAGATTACTCCTTTTTCCCAGAGAGACAGAGAGAGAGACAATTAACATGAAGAAGACATCATAAAACCATCAAAGACAGTGAAGAAAAGGGTTAAATTTTAGATGGGGAAGAGAGAATAAGGAGATGCTTTATAAGCTGAAATATTTTTCTGTTAAAGCTATGGAAATGGACAATAGTGTTCTGAAAAAACTCCTTTAATTCATGACAGAGTATATTGGGAGGAATGGAGTGTTCAAAGTGTGGATTTTGAGCAAAAAGTGGAGTAGTTGTGATACAGTGAGGTGCTGGAACAGAGGGGGGAGAAGTAATAGTTGAAGATTTGGGGCCCTTGTAGAGGCAAAGAGAAAATTTCTGTTTTCCAGGGAAGCTCACAGAGACAAATGAAGAGAACTTTTGCCTTTGAATAACTCATCCTTAAAAAATGATATCCCTAGACTCATGACCCATACACACCTCAGAGTGATGTGAAATGGGAGGAGTGAACTGATGACAGATTTCCGGGCAGCTGGCATCAGAAAAATAGAAAGCTATAACAGAAATAGTTTTCTCCTGAGAAACTCCATAGATTAGCAGAAGACTTCTGTTTCTCTACAAAGACTGATGAAAAGACTCTAGCAGGAATTAGGACTGTTTTAAACACCAAAGTTCCAAAGTTTTTTGTCTCGATGTTGTCATGTGAATGAGGGAATGGTTGTGTAGTGGGGAATAAAGGGGTTTTCTGGAGGTTTATTCTGGTGTTCTTATTCTTTTAGTTTTGTTAATAAACTTTCTTTATTTCTTTTAAGTTTTAAGCCTGTTTTGCTCTTGTTCTCATCCATATCTCACAGCAAGAAATAAGTAAGTTTTCTTGTAATTTTTTAGTTACTGATTTAAAACCACTACAAGTGTTTAGTTTGGGTAGATATTTGGACGGTTACTTGGAAAACGAAGAGTCTGGGAGATCTACATAGCTGCAGAGTAATATGCCAACACTCCAAATTCAAGTTAAAGCACATTTTGCCACATGACCCAGCTGCTTTACATGCACCAGTGTCCCTACTGAAGATGGAGTGACAGCATGTAATTTTTGCACAGGCTCAGTGCTTCAGCAGTGTATGACATGGGTGCTGCTGCGTGAGCTGGTACGAAACAAGCTTCCCTTTGAAACTCCCGTGGAAGTGTGAGAGGGATTAGGGAATTATTGCTGCTTACAAACCCACAGCTGCTCTTTCCTTACTCTCCACTCTGACCCAGCACACAAGGCAGCCCATGCTAGCCAGGGCCAGATCCAGCTGTTTTCTCTGGGGTTCACAGGGAAGCACACAAGGGAGAGCGCTGCCTCTCCCAAGTGGCTGTCGAAGGGTTCCTGGTGCAGCACAGGCTGCAGCTCTGTGGGAGCCTGGAGGAGGCCTGAGAATGATCTCAGAGGGGTATGGATGGAAAACTACACACTCTGTCCATGTGCATGCCAGCAGAGATGTAGCAAGGCAAAGATGAGAGCAGCCTCTTTTCTCTGGCTATGAATTTGCTGGCTGCAGCACGGACATGTGAGCAGGCACTGAGATGTCTGTTCTCACTTGAGCATTCTCACCTCTTCTGCTGCAGAGAAACCTGCACTCACACACTCAAATGCCTTCCAAAACACTCTTCCAGTCATCACTGCCTAGGGAGGATTTCCTACAAAGTTCTCAGGCTTTTGAATCTCTGTTTAGTTACAACCTGCCTGTCACATCAAAAGGCCCTGGACTGGCAGCATCCAGCCACTGAAACGGCTGCCCAGTGACCCAAGCGAGATCATCAGCACTAAATGTACATGATTTCAGGTCTCCTGTGATACATTTCTTCAAGTGTGTGTCATTACTCTTCCTTCTGCCCACGCTAAAAAGGAAGAGTGGTTTAAAGACTCTCACTTCAGCTGTTTGTTAGTTGAGTTAACACAAACATTTCATTTTGAGTGCTTGAGCAAAGTTTATGGTTTCTCTTCCAGGGAGGCTGACCTGAAACCTCTCTAACAACACTCCTGAGGAAAAGCATAGAAATGTTCTTAATAAAATCAGTTTCAGATAGCTGTTAGCAATCACAATCTGTATGGCAATAGAAACCAAAATACAAACCTCAGAATAACACTTTCTAGGCCTCTGTGTGTGTAATGCAATACGGAATAGTTGCTTTGGAATTGAAATTTCTTTTGACAGTGGTATTACACCAGCAAATAGTAGACATGGAGGTATTAACCTTAGCAGTGCTCACAGCCTCTGCTGACCTAGAAATTGGAGACCATATTCTGATCTATGTTTCACTGTGTCACAAGGTAGAGCACTGTTACCTTGTTTGTAGAACAAAAGATTGAATTCTCAGTTGTTCTGCACTCAATGGAAGCTCTTGCTGTTAAAAAAGAGAAGCTAAAATCATGGTTCCTCAGAATCTAAACTTGTATTCCAGTTAGTAAGACCATAAGCAAATCTTTAAAACTTTCTGATCCCTCTTTTCTCATATTAGTTGATGGCAGACAAGTCTAATCCTGTGGCCGGGATGGCCTAATAAATGTTTAAAGTGTTGGTCATGTTCATTAAGCATAAAACCATGCAATGCTTCAAGTAGAGAACAACAGTCAATTTTTCAATGCTAAGAAGCCATCAGGATGTTACTAATCCTTTTTTTTTTTTTTTTTGGGGGGGGGAGTGGGTTTGGGTTTTGGTTTTTTTTGTTTGTTTTTTTAGGTTTTATAAAACATTCTCTAAAGAAGTGCTTTCTTCCCATAAGAAAACTCTACAACTTGTCCTTATCTTGTTTCTTTTCATATATTTAATGCATCTTGGATTAAGCAATACAGCAGTCTGGATGCCAAATTTGAAGTTATCTGCAACCCCAATATGCTGTGATTAAAAATTATAGAGATGATGTCCCAATCTCGATTTTATATAGATAGTGTGATGAGAGGTCTAATTGTGTTACCAGATTTGAATTAATTTTCATTATCTTTCTCTCTTTTAATTAATCATTTTCCTCTCCTTCCTTTCTTGCACTAAGAGTCCAGTAAGACCTAATGGGCACCAAGGAAGTGGGGAGAGGGGAGAATAAATGGAACATAGGGTTGTAGAAGCAACAATTTCCTCAAATAACCAAGGCTGTTAGGAAGGATGGAATTCATCTTTTAAATTAATTACACACATTAAGAAAAAATTAAAAGGACTGGAGAGTGAGTGCCCTTTTGTGATCAGCCTAAACTTTATGAATTTTCCAATTTATACCAACCATTATTCAATCCCTTCAAAATGAAACACATTTTCACATTTTAAACAGACTCTCAAAATGTGAGGCAGAGATTATGTTTTTAAAAATCTGGTGGTCATTGCTTCAGAAAAATTGGTGAAAGGGATGAAAAGAAAGCAGAACACTTGTCTCAGACATGTCTTAGAAACAGAGATTAATGGAGACTCGTCTATGGATTGTGACAATCTCTTTCTGATTGAAATATGTTGAGGCTCACCCAAATTTCATAAAACAAACCAAGACACTTCCCAGGTGCTTAGGAGCATGTTAGCTCTGGTCCAATACTTTTGCCTTGGTCCAGATCCAAGCCTCAGTGCTACAGAGGAGAGCAAAACCCAAAATTGAGTAGTGATGGTGTTTTGAGACACTTTTTTATCTCTGCCGACAAATGGTTAAGATTTGAAGTATGAGATTTAATTATTTTCATTGTTTTCAGTTATCTACAGTACTAGAGCATGTTTTGAATCTGAAAAATAGGGAGTGAAGAGAGTAATCTGCAATCTCGTGTTCTGGTGTCCCAGTCAGATGTCCCTTCATCACAACTGTATTAACTATTTAAAATTTCAGTTCACACATTTCAATTTTTCAATTCTTTTCATACTGACAAACCTATTTGTGCAATTATAAAGAATAACGTTTTGTAGAAAGAATAGAAAGAAACCAGAAATCTGATACTCTAAGTGCTACACAGATGTTGAAGAATTCTGATGAAATAAGAAGACATTCAATTGGGTCACTGTAAAGACAAGTAAGAAGAACACTCAGCGCATAATACCTTGGCAAGAGTTGAAGCACTGGCACAACTCCTCATCACTGCAGTGGAGCTGAGATTTCAGAGCCAGTATCAATCAGGATTCAATCAGTAGCAAAAAAGATTGAGTCACTGAGACAGAGAACAGCATAATAATGTATGCCTAATAGGAAACCAGAAATAACAGTTTGACACTGGCCTAATTAATATCAAGCGTACATTTCTCTCTGTGTTTTCCAAGTTTAAAACAGTGTAAGCCAAAATGGCACTTCTGGCAAAAATTACTTGATCCAAACACAAATTCTACAAGCTCTGGATGATTCAAAGCCAGAACTGCATTCGGTGACTTTGAATGGGAGGTTGACTCTTGGAAGTGCTAGGTCATTTGGTAGGAGATCTGGCTACATGAAGAAGAAGAAACCTTGCCTCCCACTGTCTTGTTCTCAGGCTGCCACCTTTATACAGTTTTCTAGGAGATAAAAAACTATTTGTCAGGGTCTCTAAGGATATTTCAAATGCTTTGAGTTCATATATATTGCCATATAGTCTCTGAAAATAGCAACTCCCATCTCCTACATAAAACCTGAGCAATTAGCTTACTCTCGCTTAGGATTTGGGGCATCCATCTCTGAAATCCAGGAGCACCCAGGGTGTTTAAGCAGAGGGAGATGCAAAACCCATTCACGTGAGTCTGTGGTGATTTGTTTTCATAGAATTTAGTATTGTTAAGATTAGAAAAGACCTTTAAAATCATCAACTGTGATCACAGTTCTATCAGCATGTTCAGCATTAAACTGTGCCTTTGAGTGCCACATCCACATGTTTTTTTAAGACTTCCAAGAATATGACCCCACCATTTCTCTGAGTCTGTTTCTATGTATAGTTCTGGCATAGAACAGAAATAGCCTTTCTCAAGGCCTTTGCTACCCAGACAAATCTCTCCCGAACAGCAAAACTGATAAACTTAGCAATGTTCAGTTAAATTACTGCAGTAGGCAATGAATTGAAGATGGAAATAATGGTCCAAAAGGTTTCTTTCCATTTCCTTGACAGAAGAAAGGTGGCCAGATAAAGGCCTTGGTTAATGCACTACCATTTGGTGATAAACCTTCATAACACTGTAAATACATTTATGGTGATGACTGAAACAGTGAGAGAACAGGGAGGGTTTTCTTTTTCCCTCAGCCAAACCAGAAGTCTAGTAAGAATTTCAAGAAAGCATTCAAAATCAGCAGAAATTTTAGAGTGCTGAATTAGAATGCAATGGAAAGGATTTTTCATGTCACATGAAAGGAGTATTGGGACTGTGATGTTATTCACCTAAATAAAACACAACTTAGTCTAATTTACAAGGTTGACTTACAAGATAAAAATGAAACATGAGGTGGAAAGTACCTGTGAGTTTTCTTGTTCTACAGCAGCTGGAATAATGAGATGGATGAACAAATCTGTATTATAAGACCAAGACAAGGATGCCATGAATAACTGATATGGTTTTCATTTGGCTCATAAATAATTTTTTCTAGTTAAAAAGTTATCTGATTTTGTCAGATACCTCCCCAATAAGCAAAGCATTAAATAGGCATTTATAAACCATGACACTGCATTTCAGGTGTTGAAATCTAGTGAACAGCCCCAGAGAGTTTGAGTTGTTCAGCCTGGAGAAGAGCAGGCTCTGTGGAAACCTTTTTGCGGCCTTTCAATATAAAAGACAGAGAGACTTATTACTAAAGCCTGAAGTGACTGTACAAGAGACAACAGTTTTAACTGAGAAAGGGTAGATTTCGATTGGACACAAGAATGTTGTTTTCACTGTAAGAGTGGTGAGAGAGAAGTTGTGGATGCCCCAGCCATGGAAGTGTTCAAGACCAGGTTGGATGGAGCACTGAGCAACCTTGTCTAGTGGAAAGGATCCCCACCCATGGCAACAGGACAGGACTAGGCAGTATTTAAAGATCCCTTCCAACCAAAACCATATGATTCAATTTTTCTGTTTTGAGCTATCACCAAAGATGTTAAGTGCTGCTCAAAAGGCCATACTTTCAAAAAGAATATTCAATGTATGGGTATTTGTGTATGTAATATATACATTTTATATAAAAACTAGCACAGATAGATAAAATCATAAATACCAAACTGAATAAGTTCTCAAAATAGTACAAAACACTTCAGTAAGCACCTGGGGATTGCAGTAATCCCTTTCCTGAGAGCAGCACACAGACTGGCTGAACAGACTGAATGCTGCATGAACTCCTTTCCATTACTCACATCCTGCCCAATGGATAAAAACTGGCGTCATGAATGTTTTAACCTAGCTAAGTAAGTCGCATGTTGGCTGATCGGTCAAAGCTTTTCTAGCCACTTGGGATTGCAAAACTGGAGAATGAAATACCATGACAGGTTTTCTTATGAGATTTCCAGTGTAAAATTGAGGCTGAAAATAATACGGAACTGATTTTCCAGGTTTTATTCTTGCAATTTACTGTTATGATTTAATGTCTCTACTGCCAATACCAAAACTTTTGCAATGTTCAGGAAACAGAAGATAAGATCAACTTTTGTCAGTGTGTGCCTCAGAAGTAGGTCCATTTGCTGTTTCTGCTTGGAGTGTTCTGCAGGAAGTTGTGCAGGAGGTAAGCACCAAGCCAAAACACACTGAAAACAGAGTTGTGTTTTCTCACACCAAGCTGAGTAGTGGAGATAGAAGGTCACAGCAGAAGGAAACAGTGGTGGGAGCATCTGTGGATAGAATAGTTTCATTAGTGTGTGAGTTGTTCGGGGCAGGCTTTGCAAAGCTGAGTTTATTGATATCTATCAAAACAAGTAAGTGAGCACACACTCCAATAAAGCTGAAAGGCTTTAGGTTTAAAGGGACACTGAATGTTGACTTCTGTTTAACAGAAATGTTTGAGAGAAAGCCCTACAGTAGAGTACAAAATAGAGCAAATGGTCAAAATAAACTGGTTTGCTTCTGTGGGAAAGAGGATTTAACTTCAGATGCAGTGTATTATCCTAGGACTAGCCCTGGTTGTGTGAAACCACAAGCACTTCTAAATTACAAGTTGTCCTATTCATGGCTGCTCCCTGCCCTTGTGTTTTCCTTGTCCACACCCCAGAGCCAGGGAGACAGTAAGTGAAAACAGAACATCTCCACTGTCAGCCTGGCAGGACAGCTGTAAGAAATAAAGGGATTATTGCACTTTTGTATGAGCACAAAAACAATGGAGTGTTTAATCTTTTAAATACTTTATTAGGCTAGATGAGTTTCTCTTAACAAAAGAAGCCCCTCTCACTGTGTGTCTCTTTCCCCCTTCCCCTAACAGTTCTGCAGGAAATGATGGAAGCCAAGCACCACTGTGCACTCTCTATAGTGCATAGGAAGTATGAGGGACTGTCTACACTGCTTTGATGTCTCCTTTATACAAACAGTCATGTTAATAAAGAATGTGTCCCCTTTTAACTATCCTGAAGCTGATTTCTCATCTGAGAGGTTGTAAATTATTTTTAGAGGTTAATTGTTATGCAAATCTGCTCATCATGGGGTTCCAGCGCCCAGAGAAATGAGAAAACGTTCCCTTCCTCGGTGACATAGGCTCATAGAGGACACCTTTTCATTTCTAAAACCATTTGGAAAGGATTATGTGCCATATGTTTTCTCAAATGTACCACACACGAGATGCAAGAAAGCTATATTAACATGGTGTTAAGGTTTCACAATTACAACATAATTGTATATTAATGTGCCTGAGTTTTGTATCCATATATTTCACAGTATGCATTTCAAAAAATAGTGCCTAATCCCATAAATTCTACTCAGAACAGCTAACACATAGGCAGGTAAAGCCCTCTGACATCTGCAAGTAAGCCTTTCAGAACCAAATCACAAACAATACATACATTTTAAGTGTATGTTTGAAAAGAACAATGGGGATAGCAAACTCTGCAGGTCAAATAATGAAGATTACTAGTTTTCACAATGAGATTTTTATTTATACCTAAGGGAAAACAGGGGAATGATACATTAATTCCTTGTTAATTCCTCATTTTGTGTACTGTATGATCCACCTTACATTGCTACCTCCACTTAGCAGGTGAGCCAGTGGTAAATACACCTTTGGTGTGAATTTGTATGAATGGACTGTGTAAGTAACTAGTGGTGTGGATGGAGAAAGATTTCCCATAAACAACTTGTGCTGAGAGGTTGAATCTGAAAGTGCCACAGAACTGAAGTTCCAGAGATTGATGGTCCTGTTGAATCCACAAGGACTGATGAGCTCAAGACCCCAAGAGCCTCCACAAGTGCCCAGAGACAGTAACGCCGACTGGCATCAGAATAGGCTGTGTAGCTCATTCACATTTCTATTCACAATAACAAATTTTGTACTGGAACAGGCTGCCCACAGAGGCTGTGGTGTCCCATCCCCTTCCAACCCTAACCATTCTATGATTCTATGACTTTGAGCAGTAAAGGATGCTTAAAAATATTTCCTGGAATCTGTAGTGCCCTACCTTGGCCTTCTGTCAAGGGATTCTACTGCACTACCCTTTATGTTATCATGAGACAGGCATATAAGCCTGATAATTGCCTTGGAAGTTCTTCATAGAGGTTTCCATGGGTGCAGAATGCTTGCACCATTTAGGAACCCATAGGTTCCTGAGCAGCCAGGATCCTGAGATCTTGGTACAGCACTGTAAAACTGAAACTTACAGACTCTCTGCAATGGGCAAAGCTAAGAGTGTATGAGGCCTGTAATTTTTGCTAGGACTTGTATGAGGAAAGTCTCTTTTCCATCAGGCAACAAGATGAAGAGTAACACAAGAATAACTGAAATTAAGGAAAACCACATTAGAGCAATTATCAACACTTCCCTATGCTGCTTGTTCCTTCTAGCATTCATAATAGACCAATAGTTCCTTTTAAGTGTAGGAATAATGACCCAGGCAGTAGAATTTCTGAATTTTGATCAATAATTTTCTAAACTTGAAGTTAATACTCTGTCAAGTTTGAAGGGAGGCCCAAAAATTGTATTTCTTTAAATATAACGAAGCGTAGCTAGGTTAGGAACACAGATCAAAAGACTGTGGACATAGCTATATAGAAACAGAAGGTCATTCTGGAGCAGATTTGTGGTACTAATTTACAAAGTCCTGATTTATTGAAGTACCTTGGAAATACAAGAATAAATTTCACCAAATAAACCGCGCCATTTAAAGTGGTGAAAGGTAACCTTTTTTTTCCAGCATCAGATAATGATAGCTTTTCGCCCCCTAAATTTTCATCAGCAAAAAAATTGAAATCACCACCCATAAGTTTTAAGTGGCAATGAATATGACTTGGCAAAAAATACACTTACTTCAAATATTATTTTTTTCCAAAAGTATATGCAAAATACTTTGAGTACTCAATTTATTCCTCCACCATCCTGTTCCAAAATCCAATGTCTGGTAAGAAATAAATACCTTTGTGGTGCCAGTGCTGTGATAAATCTCTGCAATTTAAAGACTTCTCTTAGCAGACCAAGAAGTCCTACTTCCTGGACACTTCATTCCTCTTTGAATATCTTACCTGACAGTCAGAGCAGGTATTGGAGCTGGGCAACAAATTCCTCTTTAAAAAATGGACACTACAATACTTGGCAGGGTCCAAACCAAGCTTAGTGGCTTGCCAAAAAGGGAGGTACCTAAAAAACCCCAAGTAGTAGTTTTTCAAAATGTGATCCATGATTAACACCTTTAAAATCTATACTGTTATTCTGCAATTTATGTAACAGTGGATTCTGACATCTACCTCTTTTTGAACTTGAAAATAATGAGTCCTTCAGTATTAAGTATTAAAGTATTAAGCTGAATAATTTTTATTTAAAAGAAATTTGCTTCTTATTTTATAAAGCATGCAAACTGATATTTGAATGGTTTTTGGGAGCAGTAGGGAGCAGAGAAAACAAATAGTCCCTGGTTTTCCCATTTACTTTGAGAAGGACTAGGTGTCTGCTGAATAATGTTACATTTTGAGCCACTGAAGTAGAGATGGTGTTTTAATATGATGAGTTCATCCTGAGAACAACACAAATTTAAATAAGAACCACAGAACAGATCATCTGATCCAACCTCCCTGCTCAAGCAGGGTTATCCAAGAGCACAGGATTGCATCCAGACATTAATTAACTAAGTCAAGCAGTACTCTGGAGGTATTTACAGATGAAGAGTCCTTAGAAACAGACTCGTAATCTATAAAGAGAAGAAAACTACTTGACATTAACATCTGGATCTTGTTGCATGAGTTCCTCAGGAGGAAAGCACCAATAAAAGCAGTAACAACTGCAGAAGTGGTCAACAGGAAGAGTTTGAATGTGCTAGTTTCAGTGTATTTGTATTAGAACTAAAATGGATGAATGCTCCAGAGAGATATAAATCTGAGAGGTAGGAGTTGGACAATGTCCTCTGTAAAAATGAATGTAATACATTTACCTCTAGGAACAGAGCTATTTAGTATCTCAAACGCAGGTGGAAGTCTGGACTCCCTACAAAGCTGCCAGAATTCCATACAGCCATGAGAAAAACCCCTACACATCCCTATACCCAGGGACTCCAGACTGATGCAGAAAGCTGTTTCTGCAAAAGCTGCAGCTGCCTAAGGTTATCAGGGCAGGCAATTAATTCCTTTATGTGCATTCTGCTAGCAATTTCAAAACTCCATCCTTCTCCTGTCTGTGAAACACTGACTTTGCACTACAGAGGATTTTTTGTAAAACAAGTCAGGATATTCTCTCAAAATTCACATATTAGCAGTAGCTTGGTTTCTCTCATGCATAAGGATGTTATATTATGCTGTGACAGAGCTTTAGTCAGAAATTGTGTTGAAACTGAACTCTTAACATGACAAAAAGAAAAATGACTAATTTTTAGTGTTTTCCACATCATCTCTTTAGTTTTGGAAATTGCACACAGCCACCTTGGTGTCCTCCGCTGTTTAGAATTGCCTGAGATAATCTTCAATCCTATTGTAAAACTACATTGTTTCCACCAGAGATTTTGTTGTTTTATAAAAGATAGGAGCAATTTTAAGCTCAGGGAGATTTTTGGGTGAGATAAGGGCATTCTAGTTATTGTTTGGGTCCTTTCCTATCTGGGCATTACAGAAATATTGGAATTGCAATGGGAACATTTTGACATCATTGGTATTTTAGATTAAGCCAAGAACATCTTCAGCAACTGACTGATCTTTTAACTTTCAATAGATTGAGGTAAATAATTAAAAAAATTAGTTCAGAGTTTTCAATAGGAGATTTAGTTAATCTGGGAACATTAAATATAGATTTCCTGAATTTGTGCATGTTAAACATGAATTTGAACATCGCATGGTGTAATCTTAGACCAAATCCAATGTGTACAACTCTAAAAATAAAGGAGGAAACATTACTAAATATCTAGCAGAAAAGTTCAAAAATATATTAAAAAATATTTGGATGGATTGAATCCATCAGAAATCAGTTTTCCTAGAGGCAAAACATTTTTGTCAGGTGATTTCTTTATTGGAACAATTTCTATGACTTCTTGCTCTAAATTCTATTATTCAATCAGTAAAGTTGACAAGTAAAAATATTTCCCTTCATTGCCAATTTGGGACTTTTCTCTAGCATTCTGTATGCCAAATAGAACTGTAGATTTTCCTTGTAAAACTACTTTCAGTTTTACAAATTAAGGGGGAAAGAATGAAGGAAACACAGCTTGTTTTAATAAAAATATTGACTCATGGTTTTTCAGACCAATGTTGAAAGGGACATTTTCTCTGATCTTTCTTTCCTTCCTATTATTTTAAAAACATGGTTTCTCATTAAAACCCAAATGGTATCTTTGTGCATGTCACAGAAGACAAGATTTCTTGTGTAGAACATCCCAGCTACGTAATTCATTCCTGTCAGAGTTCTACGGGCAAGAGGAAGGTGAATACTGGTTAAAAGAAGAGGGCTTAGATCCAGCAGAGCACTTGTTTAAGTGCTTAATTTGTCAATACTATTAATTGCATGTTTAAAGTTAAGTACATGCTTAAGTGGTACCTTGGTTTGGTGCCTGCCTCCATAGCTTTTGATCAGGAATGATTATTGCTTATTGGTGGTGCCTTGATTTGACAAAATTCATAATTTTCATCTGGAGCCCAACACCACTATTGCAAAACCCATCCACATGCTCAGCAGAGAAGGCAGAGGAGGAATGACCATCACATTCATTCTTCATCTCCACCTCTAACAGCAAACAGAGGATTTGGAATAAGACTCTTCTCTGCATTTAGGCATTTACATCTATCTACCTAGCTGTCCTGGACTCCCCTCATGGGCAATGGAGAGAATTAGGTACATATACAGACCACCTCAGGGTACTTCAGAGAAGCATCAAATGGATGCCTGCTTCTCTCCACAGACTGTAGAGCCAGATGAGGGGATTGAAATTGAGCATCTTGGTTGCAGACAGAATAGAAGAGCAGCTGAGATGAATCCTTTACCATTCAGTGTCTGAACCACTATTCTGGGGCTTTACATAAGCAATATACTCAAGAAAAAAGACTCACAAAAGGTTAAATTGACATTTTATTAAACATTTTAAAAACCTGTTAGGTGTGGTTCTAGAAACTCTTAGTATTTCCATTTGTGTTTTCCCTAGAAATGGTGAATAGTTTTAATTCACACAAAATTCACGTTACCGCTAATCTGTAGACTATCACAGTTATTCTCTGAGCGCATTTAGATACTTCTCTGTAAAAAGTAAGAGCCATGGTCCCATCTGGTACAGATTAGGAATGCAGGTCAGCTGCCCCATGGCAAGTCCTCAGAACAATAATCACAATTTTCCCAACCGTGCACCTGAGGGTTGTTAGATCAGCACTTTCAACATGAAATAGCTGTGCGAGATCAGCAAGAGGCTGCTCTGAGGTCCCTGATCCTCTGCCAAGGACTTGTAAGAAAATGAAAAAGGGGCAGAAATCGGTGAAGAGATGAAGCATTTCTAATTGTTAAGATTGTTTTCCTACTTCGCCAACAGGTACACGTTTGCTTATTAACATTTTTAGTGGGAAAGAATGCAGCACCTGTCCCTCCTTTCCCATTTTCTTATTGATTTAACTGTTTAAATGTGCTGCATTGTAAACTACTTTGCATATTTAGTAAAACTTGTATTAACATCACAAATAAACTTTGTGGAAAGAGGGGCACCTCTTTTGTTTGTTCAAAAATTCATATTTTCTCTGGTGCTGAGGTTCCTTGAGCAACTGGACATGTAGGCCATAATGAGGGAATTGTAGTGTGGCAATATACACATAACCAAGGTTTCCATGTTACCTATCTGGAAACATGCTGTCTTGCACTGTTATTTAGAGAATTTCACTGACTTTCTCCTCATCATCATTCTAGTTATAATCACCAGAAGGTCTGGGAAAGATCTTAAGGGCTCACCTTGAGACCCTGAGAGCTCTAACCCTTGTCCAGCTGAGCTTCCACCACATGCCCTGGCACTCATCCCTGCCCAGGCTGCATCCCAGCCCTGCCCTGGTGACAGCCCTGCTATGACCTATCTCCTTCCTTCTACATGTACTTCTTTTTCCATTCCCTTTTTTCTGCTCCTTTCTCACATTTCTTTCAACCCCTATTGTGGGGTCTGATTGAGAGAATCTCTTTGGGGGCACTCCTGAAGGGCAGAGGGATCCAGGAAAGCTGGACACTCCTCTAGGAGGAAATTTAAAGGCACAGGAGCAGGTTGTCTCCATGTGCCTAAAGATGAGCTGGCAGGGAAGAAGACCTTATAAAGTGTGTGTCAAAGAGGGCAGCTGAAGTGGAAAAGCTTCAACTGTGCAATATTTTACAACCTTATTAAATAATTAAGTGGGTTTTTTCTTCAGTGATATCTTTGCCTTACACAAGATATGAATGTCTAAAGTTAAGGTTGTGTCAATTTTGTATTTAAGGATATTTTGTTCCAATAACAGAATCACTCAATGCTTTGTGTTGGAAGGAACCTTAAAGATCACCTAGTTCTACTGCTCTGCCCCATGATGGGCAGGGGCATCTTTCACCAGACCAGATTGCTCAAAGCCTCATTCAACCTTGCCTTGAATCCCTTCCAGGAAAGGAGCAGGATATACTGGAATAGTCTCAATAAAGTTGGGGTTTTTTTAAGTTATTATCTCTAACTCTGTTAGAATGAAGTTTCTACTTTGAATTATGAGGGCCAAAGGTTATGGCTATGCCAGCACAAATGCACAAAATCATCAGGATGAGAAACTTCCCCATAATGGTGTGGCAATTTTTTAAGCTGTGTCCAATAGTTAGTACTGCAGTTAAGTACAAAAAACCAAGTCACCTTTATCAGCAAAGCCATCTGCTTTACCAGCTGTGTGGTAAGAAAGCCAGCTAAGGTATAATTTTGTCCAAGCTCCTTGGTGTACTGAAGTGGAAATGCACAATATTATTGAGGAGTGGGTGGTATTGTTAGAGGCTGTGAGGAGCTGTGAAATACTAATCTTGGCAAGAATGTTGATGTTAAGAAACCCTCTTTTAAAAGTTTGATGTTCAGTACTGCTGACTAGCAAAGCCTATCAGTCCTACTGTTCATAGTAGCGATAATTCTCTCAGCATGGAAACAGGATCATATGGAAGTCCTGGATAAAATTCTTTAAAACAAGGCATAGGACAGAACTGACTAAGACTTGTGATACTTTGCAATTTAAATGCCATTATTCAAAATTATAAAAAAGAAAGAGAGAGAAGAGGAAACAGAAGTATTACCAGACTTCTGCATTATTTTTACACTAAAATTGCTCGGAAGAATGAAAGGCATTATTTGAAGTGCTTTTCTCAAGAAGTACAGAAAAACACTAGGAAAGCTGAAAGAAATCATCAGATATCATGGTAGATTGACAGGAAATGCAGAGTGAAAAGCAAAAAAACAATAGTTTTCAGTTGTGTGTTTGGCCAAAATAGGTTTGGAATTGAGACTGAATAATTAATTTCTTGTTGGATTCCTCTTGTAGTCAAGGAAACAGGACTGTATTATATCCTTTGTATTTTATAGTTTCATCAAGGAAATCTTAACTCCATAATCAATCTCTTTCTTTTATGGAAACAAGATCTCAAGTTTTGGCGAGCTGCACAGACCTTTAAATTCTTCTGCCATGATGCTTGTAGTGTAAAGCCCCCTGCTTGTTTCCAGGCAATCCAATGACTCACAACCCTGCTGGCTGAAGCAGAAGGTCTGAAGATCTCAAGCTGCAAGGGTTAAGATTTGCCCAGCCATGCCTAAAGGGAGTCAGGCAGAACCTATTCACAATAAACTGGAGCACATAGGCTTTTTCAGCAGTTAGTTGACTTCAAATGCTTTCTCATCAGTTGGATATTCTCATGACAGCTCAGGGATCTCAACACCTGTGACAAGCATGGGATAACATGGGAATGCATCATCATGCAATTTTCCTTTCAGGCATTGTTGTAGCATGATAATGAAGTCCCCTGATTATGTTGACAACTCCCAGTACATGGAGAGAAATAGGAAAAGCTTTTAGCTCTTTGTTATCTTGCCCTGGGTGGGATTCCCAAGGTAAAGGCTCCCTTCAGTCCCACTTTTATTTCCCAGCAGAAGGCATCCGACAGCAGTCTTTCACTTTTGGCCAGCACTGCTTCAGAGCTTTTAATTTAGGGGACTCTTGGTTAATGTGTGTAAGAGTAAAAATAACAAGTGCAAGTGTTTATTTTCATATAAATATGGGATCTGTATGTACTGAAACAGAGGGGGAGGTACAAGAATAGAAGGCAGGTCCAAACCTGATCCCAAGGGCCTGACTCCAGTCCCTACAAAAATTCAGGACAAGTATAATTGTCATCACTTAATATGAGAATGTACCCACCCTCAATTCCCCTTCCCCACTCTCAGAGACTTTCATCTTCAGTCAGTTGTCCTTTCTGTAAGTTTCTTTAAACTGTTGGATCATCTTCCAGATGCAGGGGGGCCCTTTGCCAGAGGAACTCATGTGGACAGAGACTCTATTTGAAGGAACAAATTATTACTAAATTATCAAAAGACTCGATGGATTTGACTCTATGGTAGAAATCCTGTTTTACTGGCAACTGTTTTTGAGGAAACGTCTATCAAAGTATGCGTGCTTGTTCACTTGATGGTCAAGTGATTGATTTTATTTTCTGTCAAATGTAAGATTTTAAATTTATGGATATCATGATCTGTGTGCATGTGTTTCTTTGAAAATTTGGAGCTTAGCCTGCACACTGGGTACTCTTGACCTTAGAGATCCCAAATGTGCAGGCACCATTTCAACCAATTTTCCCAAACTGGCTTCATTTTCTTCACTCTTTCTGTACATGTGGCCTTAGACACAATGCAGAAGCCCTACATGCAGCAGTGGGCACACAGCTTTGCTTAGGAAGGACCAGAAATCAGCCAAGACCAAGATTGGTGAGGAATTCCCTAGCTGGTCCTATTAAAATTTGTGGGATTTTTCATGTCTGTCCTTGGGAAGATCATTTGTACAGTTCTGCTTTAGCCCTTAAAGTGAGTCAGTAGGCACTACAATTAAAAAACAGATGTCAAATAGTATGGAAATAACATCTAAATATTCTGGGAAGTGTTTATTAGTATGTAATTAATCACAGGTTGTACTCCATAGGTGAGCTTTTGCTCTCAAGATAATAAATCCACAAACTAAGTGCAAACTTGACTTCTGCTTGCCAGCTTTAAAATCTGATAAGCACATATATATTTTCCTGCTCCCTAATCCTCCCTTGCAGTTTTTATTTTAAATGATAACCACAAAAACTGCTACAGTAGGTTCAATGAAGAGAAGTACAACGCTTATATGACAAAAAACTGCAAAGTTGATTAAGAAAATATGATCCTAGCAATTGCAGGTCCCATAATCTCCTAAATTAGCTTAGATGAACTGATTGTTGTGGAAATGAAAATATATTTCTTGCCACTGCTACAACTTTGATCCAGATGCTGAGTATCACCCTATTTTCCTTGTTTTGGCATTCTAAAAGCCAATGTTACTTGAATATTTAAGGTAGATATGCTAAATCTCATACTAACATTAAACAGCAGGAATAAATTTTTTAGGTGACTTAGAATGGGAAATGTTTCATTTGTCTGATACAGATAATGATTTCTCATATTCAAGCAGAATAAATGACTTATGGTGTGAAAAACAACTGAAGTTAATTTGTTGTCATGCATTCTTTCTGCTCAGTTGTGAAACATTTTTATCATGTACAGATGCAGTCCTGCTTTCTGCTCTAAGTGAATAATTTTCTTTGCAAAACATTTTGTTTACATCGGTGGCCCACAGAAAAGCTGACTGAGAAAAAGCTCAAAACTCAGAGCTGGTGCTGATTGGTTTTGGTAACCAACGATTTCCCTTTAGAAAGGTTATTTTTTTGAATATTCAAAACTACACAGGAAGCATAGGGAATAGGTGATTCTCTGAGCACTGGCTCATGTCATCACCCAAGAAAACAGCATGGAAAGCTGCTTGGGAATGTGAACTGTTTAGCAGAAAAGCTTTGCACTGGAAGATGCTGATAAGCTATCAAGGATGTAGAGACATGTAAGTATTGGTAACCTGACCATGCTGAGAAAGGAAGAGAGAATGGGTTTGGGAGAAAGTGTCAGCTGAAGTGGGCTTGGAAATGGGTGCAAAGAGATCACCTCCTGCTGCATGTGGATTGTTTTTGGAGCCAGTGCCTTGAGCTTTTAAGATAGTTGTGCGTTCCAGGTCTGGTTACATTACCACATTGCTCTGGCACTGTCTTCTACCTCAGGCAGACAAGCCCCAAGCAGGTGTGCTGTGCAATTTCATTCAGTCATAACGTTGGCAAAATTGGACATTGAACATGCTGTATTTGCTGCATCTTCAAATTGTTCCTTTCTGACTGTAAGGAATGTGATAATCTAGGGTAAAAAAAGGCATTTATCCAAAACAACAGCTCAGTGAACCCAGGCTTTCAAATGAAAGTATGTGCCCTGTGTACGTTCCCCAGTCCAGCTGTTAACCGGCTGCATTATAACAACCTCCCCACCATTATTTATCCAGCACAAATGACATGGTCTTCAATGCTGCAAATGATACCGGAGTTATGGGAATGTTTTACAGGTTTCTAAAGAGTCCTTCTTTTAATACCTTGTCCAAGAAGAAGCATCTGTTTTTCAGGGATTAATCTGTCCCTAATCCTGAGGGAGTACCAACTGGTGCAATTCTTGGGTTCTGTGGAGTCAGCTGGACATCAGGAACGGCTGTGAACTGGGCTCTAGGCTGGCAGATACCTTCCACTAACTGCTTTGTAAACTACCACTCACATCAAACATGTTACAGCAAAAACAACCATGAAAAGTGTATCTACCATTGGTTCTCTCCTTATCTTGCTGGCATTTAAAGACCAAGGTTGATTCTAAATGTAGGTTCCCATTGCTGACACAATTAGCTGTGTTTGTAACAACCATTAGGAAGACATTTGGCCAGTAGGAGGTGACGAGTGAACAGGTTTTCATCAGCCAAATCTTATCCTTTCTCTCCCATGCTGAGTCTGCATTACAAATTAAAAAAAAACAAACCTTGTGTTCTGATTCCTATTTTTTCCTTTTTCTCCCTTTAAACTAGCCTATTCAGTACTTTTCCCTGGAAAACCAATGTAATTTCTCAACAGTCTTCTGGCATACTCCCTTTTACTTCCTTTCGAGTCAGTCATAGTGTCTATTTAAAAAATGGAGGATCTTAAAAAATGGAACACTTCTGACATTTGTGACAAGAGGAATTTACATTTCTGTGGCAGTGTTGGTATACCTATCTCTCCAACATCCTGCTTAGCTCAGTCAAACAATAGCAAGTGGATTTTTTAACTTATATATTAGGACCTGCTTCTGTTGATAAATTGTATATGCACCAATGCTCACAATTCAAATAAGCAGGTGACAGAAACAACAGTAAACTCTCAGTCTTTGACAGCTTGTTTCTTCACCATCACCACTGGTTTCCCAAAGGGGAAAACACAAACCATTTTTGCTGCAGCTCTACTCAAGGGTTAAATTAACATGTGCTTCCAGATACAGAATTCTCCCTGAGGGGGAAGTATGTACAAAAATGAAACAACACAAATATCCACTATTGTAAAATTGTCAAAGGCAGATGTGTAAAAAAAACTCTCCTTGTTCTCCACTAACATTAGACAGCCCTGGAATCTCTCCAAACACATTTAGATGAATAGAACATTTAAAATTAGGATTTTAAAACAATTAAATAAAAGACATACTTTGGAGAGGTACCATTTGCTTTGCTCTTCATACCCCCTTGCCTGCTTCTGTTAGAATAATAAATACACATCCCAGATGACAGGCTGCTGAAGATATTGTCCAGCAGGGACATCTAGCTTCTTCCCAGAGCCTTTAAAGAATTGTTTCAGTAACTTTGAAGATGTCCTTTTGACTGTAACATAAACAAGTGGTTGCAGAGGTCTAAGTAATAATATGTCCTTTGTCAAACACTGCTTTTTTTAAACTAGTTGATATCATTATTTTTTTATCTGAACCTCAGATACAAAGCAACATTTCAGGAAGAAAATCTACAGAAACACCCCAAAATGTCTCATGTGTAGTTTGGAATTTTTCTTACTCTGGAAATGATCACAGTAAAGAATCTGATAAAAAAATGGAGTATGTGTTCAAATAGAGGCTTAGCAGTTTAAGCCTTGGGAGCTTGGCCATTTTCGGGGCAGATTGAGCTTTACCCACCTGTACCTGCATTTGCAATCAGAGTCGCTTGAGGAGAGGAGGTCAGCCACAGATCCATTCAGGACATTCAAGCCTTACCTTTTCCTTAGACATAGGCTTGCCCCAGCCTTTTGACACAGCTCACTCCAGCACTGGCAAGTTCAGGACCATGAAAGCAGATTGGATTGGTTTGCCTGACTGTGCCATGGAAACATTCTGGAAGGAGTACAATCAGATGTTTGTCATTGCTATGCAGGGTGTTGTTACCATGAACATAGTTTTCCTTCTGTAAGTCCTCCTAGGCTCAGGCCTCCTCATGAAGTCAATGTAACCAGCCTAATGGGGAAGTTCAGAATTTTTCATGTCTGGATGAGGAAAACCAGAGGAAAAAAAAAAAATTAAGCATCTTTATAACCATGCATTTTCCTCTTCACTTCACTCAACACAAGGTTTATAGTTCATGATTCCTTTATTTTTTGTGCCCTTATCATGATCTCTTGTTGAACCCCATAGCTCTTCTTTAGACACTAAAGATAATCAATTCTCACACTCAGTACTTGAAACTTAAACAAATATTCAGCAAACTGAAATTCAAAACCACAGCTTTCAATGATTTGTCTTGCAGACCCAACTTGTCTTTCCCATTTCTGATCCAAGGAAAGTCCCATACTTCTTGGAGACCATCTCCAGGAGACAGCATAATCAGGCACCCACTCAAAGTCGGCTGAAACCTTTTAATCAACACTAAAGATGCAAACTCCACTGCCTAGGGCCTGGTTGTGTTTTGTGTCACTTATGTGATCACTGCCTATGACTGGAGAGCACAACCCCTTGGTCTGAGGGAAGGATGGCCCCAGGAGCACATGGCAGAGCAGGGTGCCTGTGAATCTGCTGCTCTCGCAGGTTTCACGGGCAGCCTGCAGAAAGTGACCACCTTCCTGAAGGATAGCTTGCTCAGAAAGGTCCTGCTGTGTCCAAATGACAGTGCCACACTAACAGGTACTACATGAACAGGTATGGTGTGCAGCCACCCATTTTGCTCCAGCCACAGCCTCTAGCCAGATCCAGGGCTGTGCTTCCAGGTTTCTCTGCACAGGCAGCTCACATGTGCTACAGCTAAATAGACCAGAGGTGTGAAAATGGACAGGAAAGCTCTGAGTGAAGACCAAGCTAGTAGCCCCACATTCATCAGCTGGTGAGCATGAGGGTTGAGATGACACAATTTTCTCCACTGGCAGTATAAAAGGAAATGGCACTCCATTCAGTCAGTGGTTTGCATATCCCAGGAGTCCCATAATAATTTCCTTGTCATAGTCTGCATGCAAAAATGTGGTTCCATGGAGTGGAAGAAGTTAAAAAGTCAATGTATTTTATGGCCCTACAAGGTGCTTATAGATGAATTCTGCCTTTTCCAGACTCAATCAGAGGCCACACATGGGGGAAACTGGATTTTCTCACTGAGTGTACGACTGCCGTTATTAACATATTTATCATTAGCAGCAAGAGCACACATGGCGCAGCAGCGCTTCATCCATATTCATGCTTTATGTGTTGGTGCCCTGCAAGCATGAAGCTCAAAGCCACTGTCCCACTGTCTACAAGTCACACAGATGTACTGGTGCAAGTCACCCTAACCAGCAGATGCCCTCTGGAGGTACCAGATGTCCAGGCAAAAGGGAGGATGGGAGATAAGTCATGTAAGGTGCAGCATGAAGAGGTTTTGCAGAAAATGGTTTAAAACAATTGGTGCAAGCAGCTATGAATAACTATTATTACTTCATTCCTAAACATTGATTTTTGTTCTGTCCCTTCAAGGCATTTTACAAAGAAGTCACTATCATGATCCATATTTTCCTAAAGCACAAGAGCTCCTGCAGCTTGAGAGTCCTCCCTTTTCTCCTTCCAGGACTGCCTTGCTCTGGGCATTTGGGATGGCTATGTTTTCTCTCTCCCTGAGCAAAGCACTGCAACAAGGACAAGGTGATCAGGCAGGGTATCTCCCTGCTGCTCAACCCGCACCCATTATATTCAATGAAAAATAAATGGCAAGGAAATGAACCATCCTGGTGTTATCGGTCATGCAGCACCACTGCTGTTTTCAGAGACTGCACCTTTCTGAACTCATCTGGGGGCTCTTCAGCTGCAAAGCCAATGACCTCATTTGTCACCTCACAAATGCCTCCCTCCTGTGAGCCTTGTGGAGAATGTACATCTTTGTTTAACAGGATATAGAGCTTTGAAGAACGAGGAAAAGATTACTGATAGTGATGTGAACTCAGAGCAGGCATAAGTCACCTTTCCAGGAGATCTCAGCTCTGATTAAAACACAGTTGAAAAATGTGCCTCTCCCAAGAATTCCCCTTGTAGCATTCCCTGTTAGATTTTCCAGATTACATCAGTGTATGACAGACAAGGGAAGAAATATGACTATAATTTTGAACATAGAAACAATTCTTAAAAATAATGATTTTTTGAGTCTTAGTAGTAAGATCATAAACCTTTCCTGCTTTGTTAGAAGGGGCACCAATTCGTTTAATGATATTAAAAATTTCTACAGCCTGAGTGATACAAAACATCACAACAAATGACACAGCAAACTTTGGCTATCTCAAAATCCCATTGTTGATGAAAGTAGATCAGAGATAGCTAAGATGAGACTAGCTGAAGAAAAAGGATGAAGATTTATAATATAATTTTTTAAAAAAATCTCAACTTCAGGTGCAGCATTGCTTATTTAAAAAAAATAAATTAGAAGCCGTTCTTTTTATGTTCCTATGCATGTAGAACAGTGAGAGTGAGTTCTATTTTGAGAATATGATGCTGCTCAGATCTCAATTTGAGCAGGAGGTCAGAAAAAAAATGGATTCGCAGAGATCAGACCACGATCTGATCTGTTTTGCATAAGAATAAAAAACCCCAATATTCAAAGAAGAGGAAAAAACCATTTTGGAACTTTGTTGACAAAGGGTCAGAGCAGTTTCTTAAAACAAGTCTGGCAGTACTCTCTGAAAGCTTCTGTGTCACTAATAAGAATGTGACACTTGAAGGAGCATTGTACTATTTTGTAACCTACCATATGAAATCTGGTGTCCAACCACAGGTTAAACGCACACAATAAAATTCTCTTTCCTCCCACTGCCAGTTCTGTCACTTACTACACAAAAAAGTCTGCAAAAATACAATATGACTCAGAATATGTAGGCTGTGGCCAGGCAGAGAAAGTTCATTCAAAATTGATTTTCTTTCAGGCATCCCTGATATTCCCTGTTTCAATTGCTCACCTACTGTACAGTTGAGTGAGCACTTAAGGAAGTTGCAAAGCGATGCAGCCTGTCTGGGACATGAAGGAATGTGGAGCAGGATAATCACAACATCATCAACCCAATTCTCCAAGGTAGCTGGCCAATAATACTGTTCTAATTGAATAACTTATCCGCAGCTATTTCCCCCGGGAGAGCCTATGGCTTCAGCTCTCTGTGTAGGCAGATGGTACAGCATACACAATGAAACCTGTAATTTTCTCTCACTACTGAGCATGTTAACAGTGAGCTGTTTTCCCAGTACTGCTAGCCCATTAATATTTTATTTTAACTGGTTTTCTCCAAGTTATTATGCACCATGCAGCAGAGAATGGAGAAACCAATGATACATTTCATATTATTTTTACAGCTAGCTCACTAAGCTACCCCCTGCTCATTAAGGCTTCTGCTCTGCTAATCAACAATTGTATATGTCATCATCAGGTATATGCTGAAATGAAAGCGTCATAATTAAAAACAAAGGTGCATGAGTCACCGGAGCCCTGAATTACTAACTAGCAGCAAAGCATAACAAATAGGCTGCAAGTGAATTCCAAACCTGCAGGGCTGTTTTTTAAAACATGCATTAATGAGCATGTGCCGAGCATATTTCTGACTCTGAGAATGCTGTCCTGATCTTGCTCTCTGAACCACACGTCTTAGCGATGTACTGCCATCCCCTTGTCCCCAAATGTTGGAACAGCACATAATCCTCTGCAGCAAAAGTGGTTGAAAGGCAAATGCAGCCTGGGAGGGCAAGGCAGCAGAGACAGCCCATCAACAGCGTAACAACATGACAGATGACAGACCCAGAGGCAAATCCAGGCCTGCCAGCAGATCTGCCTGTAGAGCCTGCCAGCGAGCCAGATGCAGCTACTGAAAAGATATCATCCCTAGCTTAGCATCTGGGTCTTCCTGCAGCCAGCCATACTTCATGTGCTCCATGTCCTTACTGCTGACCCCAACTGCTGGGAGAGGCTGCAACAATGAGGGAGAGCTCAACTGCATCAACAACATTGCATTTATATTTTGCTAGTATATACACTGTGCCTATAAAAAATGTCAATCTGCCTACAGTATAATTATCAGTTTGCATTTATTTTAGCTCTTCTGGCAGAATATGTACACTGTTTACCCTCTCCTACTGTCTCTGAAAAAAGACAGCTCAGGGATTCATTCTTTGTTTGCCATTTCTACTCAGAAGTACACACTTAGCTACTTCACCATCTCTTAGAAATAGCAGTACGCTGTAAATCTATGTGTGATTAAACCTTGGCATCGAGATCCAGCAGTTCTTGTCCCTGGAAAAGTACAGTTCTTTCTAATACACAAGTATTTCAGAGCTCGGCTTGTAGTGTTAAACATCAAATAAATCTTTGTCAAGTGACTCAGGTGACAATTAAGTGAAAACTAATGACATGCCATCACAGAAAAGGTAATTGCATCCATTGTTAGGTACTTCCCAGGTCAGGATACATGCATAGCATTTCAAAAATCGTATTCATTTGTTCACTCTGGCATCCTAGTCTGACTACAAAAGTGTATTATTAAAATCATCATTTTTGCTTTTATAGAAGTTAGGGACATTCTTTCTGGATGATCCTACCCCCCTTAGAGTTCAGCACTACTTTTCTGCATACTAGTAATTGGCTCAGTCGGCCAAGCAAAATGTAAATGTAGATGTTCAAAAGCATCCTGTTGAGGACTGGATGGGAAAGGTTCTGTTCTCTTATTTTCTCATCTATAATAGTTACTAAGAAATAGTTTAATCACATGGTTATAAATGTATTCTTCAGAAAAGACGCCTTGCTGGAAATTATTGATCTGTAATGGAAATTTCCTTAGTCTTGTTTAAATCTTGTTTAAAAAGTGCATTTTTAGAAACCAAACCATATTGTCCCTTTTGGTTCAAGGTAGAGTTAATCTCACTTACCTCAGGCATCTAAGTCACACTAGGATCCCCTTTAAGTCAATGGAAAAATACAGGCACCTTCAGAAGGCTATTCATCTCGTCCTAATGTAGGCATCAGAACAATTCATCTGAAATGAACCCTTCTGGGAAGACACCTATGTCTTTCTATTAATTATAAAGGACGCCCATGGAGACTAGTTTTGAATTGGTTCCTCTTTTTTACTCTTGTGAGATCAGGTGAGATGTATCCCACTCTTCATGTTACGTTGGCTAAAGAGGAACATGTAGACAGAAAACCGGGAAGTTAAAAGAGCACAGCCTTTCGTTTTAGATTCATATATATTCCCATAATTAAGAAAGGATTACCAAATAAGCTGAATCACAAAGCTACTTTTCTCTGTTTAACACCACAGAGCTGGAAATAGCAGAATTCCCCACATACAGCCTTTGAGCCATTTGCAGTGGGAATATCTAGTTCTCTTAGTGAATCATGCAAAGCTGGCAGATCTCTTGACACTGATTCCTGCTTCTTTTCAATCATTTTTTCAAACATATAAGGAGATCCCAGATGTATAAAGACAGACTGCACTGGAGACCCGGTCTATTCTGATGTTAGCAATTCTTGTAGTTATGGGAATATTATATGGCAAAATTATGGAATATTGAAAAGGACACTGGATATGTTATGAGCTTTGTAATCACAGATGTTTTGAAGAGGGGCACTTATCTGATCAGCTCTGATGAAGATTCAGTCCTGTAACTAAAACTGCTTGATTACCCTGTGGATGGTATAAGAATTTTTTCCTAGTAAAATCTTACTATTTTTTTTCCTACATTTTGATGGACAAACATGGTGTAAAACAATTGGTTCAAAATCTTACCTAGCCTGAAAATACCCCAAAACATTCTGTTTAAAAAATTTCCAGAACTAACTTTTAAAAATTCACATTTCTTTAAAATATTTATTTAAACTATACAAAAAAAATATAAATTGTTTTGAAGAAATGCATTATTCAATACTGGAATTGTGTTTCCTCTTGCTTTTAGCTAGCTGAGTACTCTGTATGACAAATTACTTTACAGGTTAACATAAAATAAATTCAGAACTGCCAGAAAATTGAAAAATTGGTTATTCACATGGCAGTACTGTGAGGTTAGTACTTCATCTATTGCTCTGCTTTTGCTGCACAATAAAGACAGTTTTCAAAACTGATGGTGTTTCCCTTCAGGAGAGGTGGAATACAGCAATTCAAGTTTTCCCACAGCATCCTGTTTTTGTCTGGGGTCACCAGCACATCTCCATACTCACGGATTTCTCTGAAGAGGACAGAACATGTTACCTATTATTGCTTAATTCTTATATATTGGAAAAAAAATATCTTTTTGAGTATACATAGGTATTTTAAACATATTGATGTGTCTTTAAGAGCAGAGGCAAGAAACTAAGTCATCTGGTGCTTTAAAATATGGAAGGGATGTGGAACAGTTTTTTAATGAAAAACAGTACTGCCAAAAATTACAGCTGCTTCCATGGGTCAGTCTCATTTTCTTTAATTCAGAACCAGACACAAATGGTAGGAACTTTTACAGGTGAGTTTTAAAATCATTTTTATGATACATTTTACATTCCATATCAATGGAATGCTTGCATGGCTGTTTTCATCTATACATTAGGTTTACAGAGAAATGTTTGCATTGAAGCAAAACTTGCAGGTGCTTAGCTTACTGCAGATTCCAAAGTGGGGAAAAGTACCTTGACATCATCTCATCTGAAAGGCAGGAATCACTGTGCAAGAAACAGCTTTTCCAAGTGCACAGGAAGACATGTAGGGCCAGAACCATTTCCCAGGGAGATTAATGGGAGGCCTTTTTTTGACTTCAGCTGAGACCAAGGACAGCAATAAAGATACCTGGCTCACATTTCTCTCCTCTAACCAAATTTACTAAACCATGTTTTTAAAATCCTTCCTTAAAGGCCTTGAATTCTTCTGCTACTGCTGATCACCAGAGACAAATTCTCGTTGGTATCTCCATCCATCTGTAGATGAGTATGACCAAAGTCAAAATGGTGAAACCATTATTTCCTTTAGAAATTCACTGGAGTTGTCTGCTAATGAATAATAACTTACGGCTGCATAGTTCAACAAAATCCAGATTATTTACTGCAAATTCTCTAGGATTTTGTCAGGTGACTAGCAAGAAAGAAGATGATATCCAAAAGATCTAAATTTGCATCAGCACTGCTGGATCCATTCCCACATTGGTATAGTGTGAAGTAGCAGAGAGGGTACCCTAAGTCACGTGGGATCACCCCAGATCTATAATCAGGAAGAGGTAATTATAATCAAGGAACGCCCCCATGCCATGATCCTCCTTTATATGAAATAATAAAAAAAGAAACACGAGAAGAAGAACAAATCTATCTTTGATCTGTTTTTATCTACTCTGTCTAATATTTCTTCCCAGATTTGTAATGTAAGTATGCAGTAAATACTACACATTCTGTCTTTACCTGCCCTCATGATTCTTTGGTCACAATATTCAACACAGTGTAATATGACAGAATGCAATCAGATCAGCTAAGACTTAATATCATTCTAATTTTTACCTAAACATTTTGATAGAAGAGAAAGAGCATAAAATGTTCATGGGAAAACATAAGTATTTGGGATAGAACATTTATATTTATTTACGTAATGGAATATATGTACATATATAAACCATTTGGGAATAAATAGAGGGAAGAAAATACTGACTGGAAAAGAAGCAAATGAGTTATAAGCTCTAACCATAGGAAAAACAAATCATATAAATGAATACTGCAATAACCCCCTGTTTTATAAGCAGTTGTGACCTGTTTGAGGAGGAAATGCAAAAGTCTGCCAAAAGCATATCACATCCATCTGTCCAGTTTAGAGTATTAGTTGGGTTTTTGCTTGGACAGTTCTCAGCCCACTCCTGTTAATACTTACATATATTAATAGCCTTGTTCCTAAACTTATTCCAAAACTCTCAATTCAGCAGTGTGGAATGATGTGTAAGCAAGATGACATGTAGCCAAGATGCTGTATAGGGGCAAACATGTGCCTAGACACATGCAGGATTAAGCTGAAAAACTGTAATATTTAGTCATCACTGTAGTGCTAGCCCCAATATTCACAGGCATGGTTTATATTCCTATCTTAATCTGGATATCAGGACCAGGAAAGCATCATTAGGAAGAAGATTTCCATATTTTTATTCAGCAGTGCCGTTCTGTGAACTTCTAAAAGACCAGTGCTTGTATTTATCTTACATCCTATGTGCAGAATTGCCTAAGCTTTCAAACAAATGTGCACAGAATCAGATTTTGTTTCCCACACTTAACGAAGTAATTTTTTGATAAAATAAGTAGTCTTTGAAGAAGACTTGGAACTTCTCCATGGCAAACTGATTTCTCCAGTCTTAGCTATGTATTACTTTCAAATCTTTACTGTCACTATACTACTATATTTTAAGTTCTTCTCTGCACAGTCTGAATCAGGGTAAGAAGGACATTTACACAGTGAGATGAAACAAACTCAGATCTAACATCAGGATATTTTGAATTAGAGCAGGACTACACCATTTAAGAAATTAAAGTGGTATCACTACAGGAAATAATTTTTTAGTCCTGTGTAGTTACGTGGTTTATAGTACTCCTTTCTGCTCAGCACTTTTCTAGGGGCCAGTGTCTCATGTCCTCGCATCTGATGGTTGCATTCTGAATGTTTTAATTATCCCATCTGATGTTTGTAGCTCTCCTCAGGTTCCCAGTATAAAGCTAGGCTTTTGATCCTTCCAGGTACCAGCATTGTAGGCAGTGTAATCTGTGGGACTGTAACAGTGAAGTTTTTTTTTTTTTATTTCTGGTGCATCTGTGTCTCATCTCCATGTATATATCTGAACAAATAATTCACCATCTTAGAGGGAGTTGTAAAGACAAATCAGCTGTTCAGGTAAGACTATACTGAAGCTATACAAATACTAAAGCAAAGATAAAACATGTTATTGGGTCATTTAGAGCCTCGCCCACAGGCTATTCTGGGGAAAAAACAGTATTTCCCTGTAGTGGCCAACTTGCCTGTTAAAACTAAAATGCTTTTTCAGCCTCAGAAATCACAACCATAGTGTTCTAATACTAAATTATTGACCATTAAGCAAGCATCTTAGTTATTCTCCAGAATGTTTCTATCTGTTAAAAATAACATACAACTACTTTACAGTATTTCACTGTAACATGCACTTTATTTATCAGACTTTTGATTTTCTTGGCAAGCATTGCATATGTAGAAGTTTGGATGCTCCTCCATCACTGCTGCGTTTAGCCTTTCTCACCAGTTTTCTAGCACAATGTAACAACAAGCATGTTAAACAGTTTTAATGAAAAGCCTTATCAGACACTACTTGTTTCTCCTCTCTGGCTACTTTGCAAGCTTGAGATACAGCTCTACTTCCTAAGCTTTCTCTGTCAAGCTAACCTAATGGGTGAAGGAATATTCAGGGATTTACTGTTTTCTTTGCAAACCAGGCAAAATTTCACAGCATTATTTTGATTTTCCAAATGTAATTAAAAAACATACTTTGTCTGACTATGTCTAACGAGTGCATTTAGCACAGAAGTAATTTATTAGATATGAAAAAGATAAATTGCCCTCTTTTCTTTCCTATCTTCTTTTGACTTTAGACACCTATTGAGATACTGTGTTAGCTTCTCTTCCAAAAGTACAACAGTCCCCACTCTCCCTCCCTCAGAATGGCAATGTGTAAATTGTTTATTTCTTTCTGAATGCCTGTTTTATATTTCAACAAAATTTTTATTAAATTGAATATACATACCAGGAGTTTAAACAATCTGACTGAAAGGAGGCCGTACCATTCAGTTAAGCCCAGTTCCATCTTTCAGATTCCTAGGCTTTTGGGACTGCACTGGAAATAGATGTTTCTAATGGAAAACAATGTACATAGTGAAGATGCTTTCCTAGATAGTGACACAGCCACAGAGTATCACATCACCTTTCAGCTCACCTCTGGATGAAATTTAGTTTGATAGCCTGGCCCAGATCACCTCAGTGCTTAGCTCTGCAGGGCTCATTGTTCCATGAATACAGTCAAGGGAATTTATACCAAAGCACATAACTGTACCACATTTCTGCTTTTTCAATCAGCACAGATGGAAGTCCAGATCTGTCTGTCTAAGCTGTATAAATGAGCTCCCCTAGCCTCCAATCTACCAATAAAGCATAACAGTAAGAGACTTTTAGTAAAAGATCATGCTAAAGAAGAAAATCTGTAAACTCTCTGGTTTTTTCCTTATGCATGGAAAAAGTATTAAAATTGCTTTAGTGAATTACCTTTAAAGGAGCAAATGCCCTAACATACAAAAATGCAAAAGTCTCTTTTTACTAAGGAATCAGCATGTCTTCCTCCCTTCCTGCCAAGCAACAGGCGCAGACATATCTCCTTCATGGCTTGATAAACCAAATAATAGGAATTGTCTTTTCTTCTTTTCTTTGCCATCTATAAGGCTCCATATGTTGCCTTTACTTGTTTAATTTACTATAAACACCCAAAGGAAACAGTCGTCATCACTGCCTGAATTTTCACAACAAACTAATGACTTAGCATATTTTAGTGGCAACAGAGTGAGACTTCTGCAGAGACACTGCTACGCTGAAGTGGCTGGGCACTCATACTCCGAAAGCTAGGAATCTGGGCTGGTTATTTTCCAAGAACTTTATCATGATACTGAATATTTAACAAGGGTTCATGCCTTTTGGTCACTCCTGCTATGGCACAAGACAAGGTAACAGTTCTTTGAATATCAGGGATAAATTTTGGATACTCTTTTTTTTTGTTCTGTAGTCTTCCATCTGACTATTACTTCACATGTCCTCAGTGCATACATAAGGGGAAACCAGTGATGCATGGAAAAAAACAGGGCTAAGTATCATCAGATAATAATTACGTTAGAAAACCATTGTGTTTGTTGATCTTGCTTTTTTTCCAGAAAAATTAAAAATTGTACTTGGGAGAGGCTTGTCAAGAATGTACTAACGCTGCCTTGCCAGTACACCACCTCCGAGAAGCTTAAGAGAATTGGACATCTTGATTAATCATCTTGGGTTTTTTTAATTTAATCCCAATATTCAGCTTAGTGAAGCAGGATTTTTCCTGACCCCAGGCAAGATGGCCTCTTCCTCGTGTTTCAGATCAAGGGGCTGTTGAAAATGATGGAGAGTAGAGTAACAGGGAGAAGGTACCAAAAATGTAATTACTGAAAGGTGAAATGAGCTTCTCTTCAACCTCAAACTTTTTTTTTTAACTCTATGAGACTGATTTTGGCTCTGGGGGAGGAGGGAAAAAAAAAAGAGTGTCAGGAGCCCTATCTAACTCCCAGAGCTATTCTGAGTGAGGATAGGCACATTACAAGCTGTAAGGCAGTCAGCAGCTGCGATAACGACAAGCAGAGAACATAGACTTCTAGATAGGCTTCTGAATCCTTAAACAGAAAGTGTGACAGTCCTACACCTCAGTCACATGTATACTCCCACAGGGGGGAACATATAGGCTCCTTAAGGCCTTTTCCTTAACCTGTTTCTTTTTCTTCCCCCATCCTTTTTAAACACCTCCCTACCGTTATATTTAGTTAATTGCAGGACATTTACAAGTTTCTGATAGTACATAAGAGGAGAGATACAAGGAGCTTTTTGCTCATACACAAAAGCAACACAAGCCCTTTTTTCAGAGACTTCAGTATATAAAAAGACAGACTCATAGAATCAGAGAATGGCTCAGATTGGAAGGGACCTCAAAGATAATCTCGTTCCAATCTCCAACCTCTAGTTCCTTCTGTCTTGGACAGGGACATCTTTCACTAGACCAGATTATTCAGGGCATAGGAGAACAGAAGATAAGACATAAACAAACTGAACAGAGATACATCTGTTACATGGACAGAGATTCTTTGTCTTGAGTTGGGACATGACTGGTGAGAGCCATGCCAGGTCTGGAAGACATTCACATGCATTATATAGCTCATGTAATGAGAAGGATGGACAAAGATGCAGGTATGCCTTCAGATACCAGGGTAAAAGGGAAGATGTGATGGGCTAGGAGGGAGGAAAAAAAGGGTTTATTGGCCTCATCCTGATAATTGAAAATTTTAATTGCAGGTTTCCCCCCGCTCAGAGAGTAGCTGGTACTAAACAAAAAGGGTGGTTTTAAAAGCACACACTCTCTGCTGCCTGTTGCAGAAGATTAATGCAGTTTTAAATTGCAGCTTTATTGTCTGTTGGCAAAGTGACTGCCATGAAGGGATTTAAAACTGCAAATTCTTTAGCGTAGTCAGACATACTTTTGAAAAATGAAGTCCTCTTCTGCTCAGGGGATTAGTTTAACTTTTTATGACGTTCATTTTTGTAATTCTTTACTACTTCTTCATTCTGTGTTTGCTTTATGAGGTTGTTATTTTTATACATAGTTTGGTACAGTCTTAGGAAAGCTGAGAGAGACAGGTGTTTGAAATTCTAGGTGCAATAAAAAGACATAACATTTATTAGAAAAGAAGAAATGTGGCATAAATGGGAGTTTCCTTTTGTTTCTTCAATACCAGTTCAGTTCCCACCACAGTAGTTGGCAATGATATTTGAAATAGGGTTGCCTTAGGTCCTTAGGTAAGGAAACACGGACAGTAAAAGTACAGCTGAGATATAATGGACCAAAGAAAAGACCCTGCAGTTCTGGATGCCAAAGTTCCAGCTCTGCCTGTCCTGTTGTGGGTCTGGTTGTGCCTCTTGAAGGCGCTGACCTTCACTTATGTTCGCTCAGGTTTAGAAGCCACTTGCTCAACAGAGGCCTAGGTAGCTTTCGTGGTAGTCAAATGTCAAATACCTTGTTACACAAGGTATTCCTCTAATATTCAGTTCATAGAATTTCAATTAAACTAACTGCCACTTCAGATCTGACTTACAGATCAACCAGAGAACACGTTTTAGAAAACCATCCCATACTGATTGAAAAATCCTCATAGTTGGGACATTTACCCATAACCCTTGGTAATGTGTTCCATCATTTTCCCTGCACCATTAACTAATTTTCTCTCTTGTCAAGTTTGAGTTGATATAAGCTAAATGTTCTCTTGCTGTATTATAGACAGTTACATTAACAGCCCTGGTTGATCAACATTTCCATTGGTAGTGTATGGCTTTTTGAGAAAATCAAAACTTAAGTTTCCTTCAACAAGTTAAATTCACTAAGGCCCTTAAGTCTTTCACTGTAAGATATGTTTTCCTTGTGTTAGTCTCTTGTGTCTGTTTTTGATTTCTCACCAGTTTTTTAAAAGAGTTTGCAAATGAACTGGTCTGAGAATTCTAATAGTGATAAAATAACTAAAAAGATATTAACTAGAGCATCCCAACACCTTTAAAACAAGCGATTGTCAAAGATTATCTGGGGAGCTGGGGGAAATCTTCATGATTTCAGGAGTTTAACTAAGAATTTAAATTGAATGTAAAACAAGTTTGGAAATATGTGTTTTACCTGTCTTTTTCCTCATTTCCCCACTTTGTTGATTTTCTCATATGCATCCAGGTTTGGGAATGTGTATGTATGAATATTAAATAAGTATATTAAAGATACTTATAAAACAAATGCAGATAATTTTCAGATTTTCTAGGAACTTCATGGACTATATTCTTATTCTTTTATTTATAATTCTTATTTATTAAGAATATTATATATTCTTATTTATTCTTAGGTACCTTTCTCCACGTGTATTCTTTCAGACCACTTGGCAGTCCAGCCGTAAATATTCAAGTTAGTCTTTATCTCCATCCCCCTGACAGCTACATACCGTCCTCGTACCATCTGATAATTGTGGTCTGCTTTCTGCTTTCTTACATATAAGTTATCACAGTCACATCTATTAAAAACAAAATGTCTTCCAGCTAATTTTCCAGTAAGTTAAGTCAGCCCAACATCACATATCCATCTTTTTCATTCGTAGCTGCTCTCTAATCTTCAGATCAGCTACAGGTGTAATTAGTAGGAGGTAATGCTCATTTCACAAGAGCTAAAATGTTGCACTGATAAAAAGCACTTTAGAGCCTGAGAACAGATCCACTCAGGATCCTGTGTATGCCACTTGCTTAGTGATTACTTCTCACTCACATATTTAAATGATAATTACCCAGCATTTACTCCATTTAACATCCATTGTGCTGATTTTCTCTTGTTTTCATTTTTAATTATAAGGTTGTATACCATCAAATCAAATGCCTCAGAGAAGCCAATGCAAATATAATTACCTCCAGCAGACAAAGTTCTAATATCACAGAAAAGTATGTATTGGGTTAGTTTGACAAGAATTCCTTACCATCAGTCTGTGTGAATGTGAATCAACATTCATTGCATTACTTTAACTTAAATCTTGATTCATTTGGCCCAATATCATTCCATTTCTTTTGCCTGTGACAAGGCTAACCCACCTTCCTTCCTCTCTTCCCCTTCTCCCTCTCTCACACACACGCATTTCTTACATTTAGAATAGTTTAAAGGAACAGAAAGGAGATGAGAAACTATTATCCAATCTCTTTTGCAGTGATCTGACCTCTACAATAAGGACACTGACAATACAAGTTTTTCTCAAGGCATTTTAAGTCTGTAGGCTTACACTTAAACACTCTGGAAATGCAATGGATTATTGCTAAGTATTGTTGTTGCTGTTCCTAATGTCAGCCTTTCAGACTAAGCGCTGCACTTTAAGGCTATGTCAGAGAATAACCACTAACTAGAGAACAAAGGGAAGGCAGAATAAGAGCTCAGACATGTAGAACCTGCTTCTCTCAGCAGCTGTGCCTCAGCCCCTGGACCAGTAGTCAGGTTGGATATAAATGGCAAGTTTCCAGGGCTTCAATTGATGGTCTGTTCTTTGGAGCACTGTCTTCCTAGGGCAGAAAAAGATTGGAAGGTAAACAATTAGATGGCTGCACTGCACAGGGCTGTGTGCTCTGATTAGGAGATTCTGCCTGACACAGAGGGATGTCACTGCCTGCAGTGGTATCTGCTCCTGTCACTATCGGTGTGCGGCAGGTGACACTATAGAGGATGAAGCTTGGCTGAGCTGCCTACAAAGTTAAAGGGAAGTGGCAAGGGAAAAGGGGAAAAGAGGAAGATAGGGCTGACAACTGTAACTAACCCTTCTGTGCCTAAAGGAGAAGAGGGGTGGGATGGCTGGATGCAGAGTCAGTGTGTCACAGTGCAGCTACTGCAGCTGGATCAGTCCTAAGACAAAAATAGCTACTTATACCCTCTGTCGCCACTGCCTTGCTTAGAAATCTCTGACAGTCTGACAATGCAGCCAGGCCTTTGTCTCCTCTACTTAGCTGAAGGAGCACCCCACTGTCACCAGAGTTACAAAGCTGCTTAAGGAAAACATCATCCTGTTCCACATCCCCATCGTCACCCTACCACCACCATTGCTCTCTGAGGAGGGGAGAAAAAGCAGATATACTCTATGGGTAGCCAGACCTAGACAAAGAGAAGCACAGCTGCTTTAATAAGCTTTTTTATGGATTCACTTACAGCACACCTAGCACAAAGCAATATATATTGCCACCTGACTGCTCATAAGCACTGAAGGCACTTTGTGTGGAAGGGAGGTGTAAAAGCATTTCAGATACTGTCAACATACCAGTAAGCTAGGAAAGAGCTTAGAAAAGCCATCAGATATGTTGGAGAATGTCTATGTCCCTTGGGAACTCTCTGCAGTAGGTTTGTCATCCCTGTGGCTTGTCTTGGAAAACTGTTTCTCCCTCTTTTTTATATCATCTTTGGGACTGACAAAGCAGCCCCTACAGAAAAGTTCAGACAGCTGTGCCTTGGAGAGCTGATATTGTGGGGAACTAGAAATGCTCAGTAAAGATGTGTAGGAAAGACCATTCACTTCCTATAAATGCAATGGAGTGTTTTATTCCAATGTATTCTCTTGAAGTCTCGAATTATGATGGTAAGAACTCAAATAAAATACAATCACTAGGAAGATATCATCTATTATATTCTATGGGAAACTTTGGTCAAGGAAGGAAGTAATGGATGAATATCTCATACTTTAATTTCCACTTTTTTTTAGGTTTTTTTATTATTATTTTTCCCAGATTACGTCACACAGTAAACAGCTATTCTAGGAATGCAGCTATGCCTGGATTTCCAAATCTCAAAAACAAACAAAATTAAAAAAATTCTTTTCACTCAAAAGTAAATTGAAGGCATTTTGTTAAAATATTTTTTTTTTTTTTATTACAAAAAGGTATTCTAACCACCTTGGGACAAAGACAATCGTTTCATCATGGCTAGGATGAGTTCTGAAGATTCATAAACAGATATCCACAATGCTGAGAAAGGGCAACAAGCCCATTCCTTGGATGTCTTGTAGAAACATAATCCTCTGGCAGGGTTTATTCTATGACTAAGGTCTGTTTCTGCTTTTCTGAGAGCCTGAAAGTGTGGTTACTTGATGGTTGTGTCAAGCTGGTGTGTTTGGAACTCCTTATAAGCTGAGGTTCAACAGTGCAGGTGCTACCAAGATGCAGAACCATGTAAGTCCAAAACAATATAAAAGGTAATGAAGCAGCCCACTGACAAACATTTCTCCAGGGAATGAGGGGAGAAAAACATATATTATTTGTTTTTGTCCATCATGGATAATCAGATATCACCCTGGGACTAGAGGAAAAGCTTAACTGTTTGCAACAGCGTTTTGCGAAAAATTAAGCAGAATGTGTTCAGTCTGAAATACAAAGAATAGCAAAATAACTCCACCTCCTGTGGACCTTTTGATGTTTTCATATTCAAGTTTTGATTTTTGTCTATCAGGTCATGTCATTTTCAATGCTGTATTTAACTCAGAGGATCCCCATATTATTGCAAGCGTTCAAATCTCTTGTTAACAGTACTTGTACCTTGTAAGGTATTTTGACTCTTCAAAATGCTGCACAAGCATTAATTAATCTGCTTTTCTATAAGTAAGTTCTGTGCTAAAGGGCTAGAAAATAACTACCCTTACAGAAGGAGACATTAAAAATATTTTACTCCTTTATTCCCTCTTTTTGCTATTGTATTGCAAAGCACCAAAGATGCTTTGATAATGTACTGTATTGTATTAATAATATACTTTGATAATGTACTGTAAGGCATTAAAAGAATGATAAGAGTACCCATAACACCATAATAAAATTCTTGCTACTGCTTTTCTATGTTTCCTAATGATCTTGTTTAGTGTAAGATGGATAAGAGGGAATAGCACAAAAAAAAGAGATCGCATTCTTGAGGAAATACAAATCCTGACTGTCTGAGCTAAAACTTTAGGAACTCTGTTTGCATAAAGGAGAATTTCCTAAAAAACCATGTGTGAACCATTAGCTTCTCAGTTTGTGGACAGAAGGTTGCTAACTTAGATGTACCTTCTTCTCACCAGTTATAAACAAGGTATTAAAAAGAAACAATTGAGATAGCTCAAATTATTTCAGCTGGAGAAATAGGGAGGCTTAAAAATGCTCATTTACTTTAATTTTTATATAAATGTTATTTGAAAACAATATAGCAAATGATCAAAAGAAATGAAAGAAAATCTGGTAGTATTTATGAAACACTAGTTTTTCCTTTGATTCCAGTGAGTTTCAATTTAGAATCCAAGTATTACTAAAAGTTGAACCAATGCACCATCTGACTTTTCAGTATCTGGACCCTGGCAACTATTTGTTAAACTCAGGAAGCAAGAAGATATTCTAACCTTTAAAGGGTGTGGCTGGGCATTCAAAGCCTTGTGTTGTTGACTTTGCTAGGTTAATACAACCAAAAAATCAGTCTGAAAAAGAAAGCTGGAAAGAATTAATCATCCTTCTCTCCCTCTACCCACAGGAAAATTTTACCCTGTGTAACTTGGTGACATGAACAGTGTACAAGCATTTAGAGAAAGTGAGGGTGTGGAAACATCCAGCAGAGAGCAAAGGATCTAAAAACACCTTTGATTATTAAAACTTTTTCATGTATCAGTGACAGATCTATTCCCTCTAGCATCATCTCTCCCAAAATGTTTTGATTACTCATAGCTGGAGGTTTCTACCATCTCAGTTTTACAGAATGTCAAATCAGTACTTAGATTCCCTGAGCAGAAATTTATGGCTGGACAATTTAGGTAAGCACTAGAAACTCTTTAATGTTTTTAAGAAACTTCATCACCTTTGTGAAAAAAATAATTGGTAAAAAGTGATTTGTTAATGGTCCTGTTGGAGCAGAGATTGGTAACTCATTAACAAGGCAAAGCCACTGAAAATCTGTCTTTTTAAAAAAGGGATCAAGTTTACCTTAAGGGGTTTTTAAACATAAAGTGTTTTCACTATTCGTTAATTAAAAAAATATAAAATTTATCCTGTTAGTTCTACTTTAGTATTTTCATATTCTCTAAGCTTCTATATTTCAATGATCATGCTGATATCCAAGACAGGGTTAAGTTCCTATTTCAGGCATTTAAAAGTCTAACATTTATGTCTAAAACCTGTCATTGCAGGCTGCATTTATACTAAAAAAATAACAACAGGCAACTCTAGTTACTGATTCACTTAATCCTGAAATAGGCCAGATAAATCATCCTCTGGAATTACTCATTTCTCTGCTAGGAAGTTTAGGGTTACTGGTTTGAACTTTGATTTAGCAAACTTCTAAAATTAAGACCAATGGGTGTTACCCCTGGGGGCTCATCTTCGAAGTAGGTCAGCTTGAGAAGTGCTATTAAGCTGAATGATCCACCAAGAAACACTGAGGTCAATGGCTACTCATAAAGTCCTATTAACAACAAGTGAGGCTTTTGGTACTCATTAAATGGATAAAAAAATTCTCATAGGCATTGCCACTGCATTTTTGAAACGTCTAAGTGCAGTGTTTATGGTTGGGGGTACAATTCAAAACTTCACATACCTTATCACAGCAAAACATCTCAATAATTGGCAAAAAAAGAAGCACTATATTTGGATTATTATATCTGTGGCACTCAGCAAAGCATGGGTCCCTCCATCCTTGAGCTGACAGGAAAGTGAGCATGCACTGTATGTATCAGTGTTCTACTAGACTGAACATAAGACCTTTGTTTTTCTTTTAGAAGAAATATTTCTACCTCTCAATATACTTTCCTTGTCTCTGTGTGGGAGTTTGTAAGGAAAGGAAAATCTCTTCAAAAACCTGGCCAGAAATTAAAGGAGCAGCATCTGTTAAACACTACAACTTCAGTGAAGCTTTAATGACTTGGGAATTGCAGACCACACTGCAGCCTGAGGTGGAAATCCTGATCTTCCCTAGTTGAACATTAAGCAGAATTAAAATGAACAGAGGTAGTTTTAGCTGTAGTAACTATCATTTTTGTGGCCCATGGTTAATACTGAACAAACTTGAGTCCCATTTTTAAAGCATTCCCCAGAGGCCACAATGGAGATTTTTCTGATGAACCAGAGTGATATTCTGATGTACTCCTCCATCTTCCAGAGCTGAGAATATCACCTGTGTTCCAGCCAGGCTGAGGAAGCAGCACGTGTGCCCTGCATCCTCCTCCTGCACTTGTCTGTACTCATCTTTCCATTGTCCAAACCACCTCCCTTACTGTGCACTACTGAACTTTACAGCCATCCTATTGATCCTCCCACATCCTAGTCCTCCCTGCAGCTGCTGGCCTGTTAAGAAACTCAGAGTCTGAAGACCACAAGTATCCTGTGTCTACTGTCAGAAGGCTGTAGTAATGAATGCCACCCTCGTCAACACGTGCTTCCACCACACAAGCTAGTAAGGGAACCAGAATCTGAATGCTGGGAATGTTAAGCAAGAACAAGGAGGGGTTTGTTGGTGGCTTTTTGGTTTTTAATTATACTTGAGCCATGAAAGGACTTGGGCTCCTTAAGTAGCTTGATTTTACTCTCTGCCTAGCTGAGATTGAAGGAGAATGGTATGATTTCTGCTCTGTATCCTCTTCCTCTGAACTTACTTCCTACTTCATTGATTTTCTGACAAACAAAAAAATGAGAAACAAAAGGGAAATAGGAATTCTGAAATGTGATCAATTGCAACTTGCTAATTAGAATGCATAAGCCTTTGTAAGGAAATCCAAACTCTCCACTGACATAATATAGTGAAATTCTCAAAAATCAAGGAAATAAGATTCCCACCTTACCACAACACTAGGTAGAGAGCAGAACTAATAACTGCCAGCTGCTTTAGCAGCATACAATGCCTGAGTATGCCAGTTAAAGACCAGCTTTGATTCATAACACTGCCCAGAAAATGTTCATATTATCAGAAGCACATGGGCAGCCCCTTGGAACAAACCAATGGCAGATCCACTCCAGCAAGAGTGGAAGAAGACCTGCTCTCTTGTAAGGGCATAAGGTATCAATGCAACACAAGAAAAGCTAGTGCTAGGTGAAGTCCACCTAGGTTTATGTTAGTAAGTGGTGTATTGACTGAATCACACTCACAAAAGGCAGAGAACATAAATAAAGCAATGCTCCTCTGCGCTTGGAAGTTTCCACAAGGTTCTTGAGATTTGTACTAAAGATTTATTGATCCTGATCTCCAGCAAGACCTCAGGGAGTCCTTCCTCTGATCCTGTTTGTTCTTCTCCACTTTTCTTTCACAGATTGAAGGACTCATGGGATAATGTACTTGGGATACTAAAGGGCCAAATGACAGGCTCTATGAATGGCCTCCATTGAGTTACCCTGCAGATATGTAAATACCTTGGGACAAATAGTGCAAAGGCCATTCTATCTTTTACTTACTTCTGCTTTTCACTGGCTACCTCTGAACAGGTTGCATCATTGACCAGTAGAAAGAAATGCTTCAAATATAGATGCTTATATCAACAAATATCCCAAAAACATTCCAAATTTGATACAAAAATGCTTAACTTTTCCCTGCATTCCTTTGGGTTTCACTCTGATTGCTTGTGTATTTGACACTTCAATATAAAAATGGATGCTTAGTAATTTAAAATTGGCCTATGACACTCATAGTTTTGACATCTATGCTTCCCAGTCCATATTGTATACATCATTCTGAAGACAAACACTAACACAGATTAAAACACTTGTCTGCCAGAAATAGAATTACTCCACAGCACTGGCCATAAGATGCTGAATTCCAGCCTTAATTACTTCAGTTTGTCTCTTTTTGTGGCACACATCTGCTCTAACACAGCTTCCTTTGGTTAAGGATTTTCTTTGTGTCACACAAGAGCCTGTAAAGTTATCTCATAGTAGGTAAGTTTAGTTTAGGACCACCAGGTTGTCTCTGTAGTCAATAAAAGCCTTTTGTTCCTCCAGAAGGTAAGTCAGAGCAGAAACCAACTGTCTGAAGAAGCAGACAGTTTTTTCAAAGTACTCATGTGGGATCTCTGCAGCTCCCATGCATAAGACTTGTGTCCTCCAGATCTCCTAAGAGCAGCAGATTAGAGAGACAAGCTAGGCTGAGAGCCCAGCTCAGCTGGGAGGTCCAGTTAGTAGACTGCTCACTTAATTTCTTTATACCAATATTGGTCTTTCGGAGACACAAAGGGCTGAAAATGCATTTTCAAATTGTATAACTACTATAATTCTTATCTATCATAAAGGCATAAAAGAATAAATGTACTCACAATCTCTCACAGCATGCATCACTGCTTTGCTATACTTGGCAGCTGGGTGTCTTGAGAAAGATGCATTTACAAGAATGTAATACAGAGTATATCTCCCTCCAAATATTAGCTTCTACTCTTCTGATGTTTTAGGCTTTGCTCTTCTCCATTCCAGTTGAAAATACAGTGAAATGCCTCCCTTTTAACAGATTCAGTCTTAGAAGAAAAAGGAAGACTTTGCACACTAAACGAACGGCATTTGCATTGTTCGAATAGTGGATTGTTTAATTCATGTCAGATGGCTTTGCTTAACATGTTGTAATAGAAATAATTCACATAAACACTCTTATGAGGTGTTCACTTGTGTGATCTGTAATAGAATGACCAAGAGTATAATTTTGACTCACTTATCTTTAATGGTTGTATATCTAGCTTGGATACAGGGACATAAATATTCTCTCTGTTCAGTCACTGAAGACAGACCAGGGCCTTCAAACAATGTTTCATCTCATCCTAGAATAGCAATGTAGGACAGCTGCACTGCCCTCAGTGTGACTGTCTCTCCCCAGTGATCATAAAGAGTCTGGATGACAGGCTGAGAGAGGAACAATTCATATTTTGGTAGTGTAAGCCAGGTGATATGAACCCCATTCCGTGATGCAGGAGGTAACTGGACTGGACTGTCTCATGTTGGGAACCATGTGGACAATTAGTTGCATAAATTTTCAGCTATAAGCTTTCTTACAGAGTATTCCTTTGTTGGTACATATATAATTATTTCAAAAGAGAGAGAGACACAGACAAACAGACAGACAGACAGACAAGGATACCTGAGTCTCCATTCAGAGTTTTAGTGTTATCTGTAACAAACTCCTCTCATAGGAAAACAATGCTTTGTAGTTCTCTGCTGCCTTATTTCGTATCAGATGGCGTGACTCCATATTCCGTAACTTTCCCCACAGAAGGCTGCTCTGCTGTGCTCTGGGTTATTAAAAGGCAAACCACAAATTTCCTCCAGTTATTCTGACACATTGAAAATAGAAACCAACAGTTTAATATGAAGAATCTCACTCTTTCACATAAACAATCTTTTATATTATATATATCCATTCTGTAATAAAGCATCTATCTCTGTTTTACATACATATTTTTACAGAAGACCTGTCAATGTAATACAAGGTTTTTCTATGTAACTGTCACATTTATGTAAACTGTATTACAGACCATTCACCGACTCCATTTCGCTTATTCTTATCTTCCACTAAAACCTGTGTAAGTTTACCTTGGAGGCTCTTCAGGACTTCAGCTTTTATAATTTTTATTGTGTTATTGGTTTTGGTTTTATAGGACTCAAAGCAAACTGCTTTTGAGCAGTGTCAGGATACAGAGTGATACCACAATATAGTTAATACACATAATAGGCATATCATCTTTCCAGAATATCTGTCCAGTCACACAGGGAAAAACACACAGCTTGCCTGCATGATAGAGCTACATAGACACATTCTTTCTAATACAGTGGGAGAGACACAAAGGACCAGCATTTCAATAGTGGTATATGCCCCCATTCATATGTTTTTATGTTTAATGCAGTAAGGAAATCATTTTAGTGTTTGCTACCAGTTTTCTCCAACCTGGAGAAAATTACTTCAAGTGAATGCAGTCTATTTTACTTCCTACACTCTTACAGGAAATTCTTGCAAATAAATACTGTGTTACTGGGCAATACTAAAAATGCAGTGACAGGAGCCTTTTTAATGAATGTTATGCTCTTGGTAGCGACAGCACACCGGGGTTTGAAATAAAGCAGTTGCAGCTGGGTGACAGCTTGGGAAAAGGTGTTTTTGCAGAGTGTCACATAATGCAGTTGGCATAATTCTTCCCAGTGATACTGAATGTAAGTACAGCAGCACCACTTCTTCCAGCTGCATCACAAGTCCCTTGATCTGCAGCTCAAAAGTGATATGTGCTCTAAAGTATTTTTCATGTCAAATGAGGCAGGAGTATTCAAAGATAGCCAGAATATACAATGACTGTGTTTGAAAAGATTTACACAATGTGTCTTAGGTCATCTCAACCAATACTTGTCAGCACAGTAACTTGTTAACATTAAAGTGATTCTAAGCTTATGGGAAAAAGTATCTAAGCTTCCTACAGATTGTGTATTTACATATTGTTTAAAAGGAAAAGTAAAACATCTTGGAGAAATGCACCTTCTGTTCACTCTCCAACTGACAGCACAGTGTCTGTCTACTGCAATCAAAATCATTCTGATGATCCAAATTCTCAAAATCTTCTGAAGATCCCACAGCTATAGAATAAAATGCATAAGAATGAGCCAGGCACTTGCAATCAAAGCAGCTTGGCTGGGCTCAGAAGGCTGTAGTCAGCTGGTAAATATCCCCTTCCCCATTGACTGCACCTTGGGGAGCCTGTCCTTCTCAGGTGGGCTCAAAAGATTTGGCCCCATGCAAATAGCCAGGCTGGTGGAGGTCATTCTGCTGGGGCCACATTTCTGCTGAAGTTTAGCAGCAAGGACATCGAAGGCCTGAGCAGAAGTGTGCAGGTCCAGAGCTCTTTCTCCTCCTGGGACCTGCAGAAAGAGAGGAGAAACAGCCTGAGTGCCCACTGCTCCCCAGCCTGCAGGCAAAAGTGGGCCTTTTTTTCTTGTTGCACCAAACATTTGAAACTCAACCTCTTTGTTATCACTGTGGCCAAGAGAGCCTTCTACCATCACATCTCCCACGAATCCTTCTTTACTCACAAGTAGTAAGTCTAGGAGGGCACCTTTCCTAGCTCACTGAATCTTTGTGTAAAGAAATTGTCTTCAAGAAACTTAAGGAATTTTCCAGCCTTACTCATCCCAGCAGTGACAGTATGGTATTCCCAGCTGGTATGTGTGAAATTGAAGTCTCCCATAAGGACAAAGGCTGCCAATCCAGAGATTTCTCTTAATTGTCTATAGAATAGCTCATCAGTGCAATCATCCTGGCTGCATAATTAAGAGCAGACACTCACAATGACATCTTCTTTGTTTTCCACCCCCTAGTTCTTACCCACAGGCTCTCCACCACATCAATATTACCTGTAAGGGCTGTAAAGCTGAACTTCTTCCATATATACCGGGCAACTTTTGCACCTTGCCTGCTCTGCCCATGCCTCCTGAACAGCAAGGTGCTCTAAGCACTCTGCACCAGTGACACTAAATCTCTGCTACATAAGTTACAGATTCACAAGAGACAATGCTCACCTGAAGCATAATGTAAATATCGTTTTGGCAAACAAGTGCACACAATTGTTCAAAAAATTATGTTTTAAGTCTGGTGACACACAAAATTTGCAAATACTCAAGTTTTTTATAACAATTTCTTCAAGAGTTTAAATTTTTCCCTGGAATTCTAAAAGCACTGCAGTCACAACTGAGCAGAGACAGCCATAGCCCACTCATGAAGCTCTCCAAGTAAAGCATTAATCTTTCCCTTTGCATGTGACAGCTGAATCGTGGGAAGTGTAGTCAGGGAACACTATTGGTCAGCCTCAGCAATCAAGTAGAGCACTAAAGGCTTGTATTCAAGTGGTAGCCAGAGATGACAAGACCCCCCCAATAACACAATAGATGCCCAGGCTGGTTTTCAGCTCCTTTGACTTTATCTAGTTATGTCGCAGATATTCATATTAAATAATTGCTAAGGTCCCATTATAGCTAGTGTAGTGAAAAGTTATCTCTGATATCTTGAAGTAGGCATCTTTAGGACACCTTTAGACTCTATGGAGCAGGGCCTCAGTTGTTTTCTACACACAGGCACCTTAATGCTATTTAATACACCATAATGAATCTGGCACCTAAAGCCTAGCAGATATGACGCAGGACCAATGGACAGTCTTGTTCTTATGAGGGGGCGTCTGGAAACCAGAGGAAATACCTTTAGAAACTCAATCCATACACAGCTGATGTCAAGGAGTAGGCTGCTGCATCCAGCTCTTGATATCTACTCACTATAAAGGCTCTGTGGACACTGTCTGCAAACAGACACTCAGAAGCTAGACTAAGACAAATCCCACTCAAGTTCTAGTTCCCTCTTCTTCCAAGGAGGTTTGTGTCCTGTATCACCATAGCTGAGACCTGGTGAGAGCATTCCACATAGAATTTTTGTAAAAAAACATGCTATTAAGAGCAAATACTGGAGAAAAAAAGAATTTTTTTTCCTTTCTTCTATTTCTTGCTCAAACCATGTCCACTTGGAAAGGATGATCCACTTGGTTGTTCAGGAAATAGTGTCAAGTGCTTATTTAAACAAGTTTTTTTACATTTTAGAAAAGGATATGTCTTGTACCTGCAAATTGCTAATAAATACTTGTTATTTAAGAAATTGTATGAATATCTGACTTTTCTAAATAATATAAAACACCTGCTGAAGTGAAGAGACATTTTAAAATAAGGCATCAAGAGTAAAGGCATAGCTCCAGCTCTTATTCCTTTTAATGCCAGGGTGAGTTTCACAGATAGTGACTGGCAAATTATCATGCTGAAGCAACAGGCTGTGCCAATACAAAATGCCTGCCTGCAGTGAGTTCCCTGCACAGCATGAGCTTAGCACTGGATTAATTGAAAAAGCACCAAGAAAATGATAGGTCTCTGTGAGTTTTCAAGAGGTCTTCCAGCAAGACAAGATCATAGAATCAAATGGGTTGGAAAAGACCTTTGAGATGATCAGAAGTCCATCCCATGGCCTCACACCACCTTTTCAACTACACCATGGCACTGACACAATCAGTCTCTTCTTAAACACCCGGACTAGCTGGTGTGCAGACAGAAACCATGTCCCCTTGTCACCCTCAGTCTATGTTGTCATCTGTCTGGCTTTCCCTTAAGGAGTTTCTTCTCAGAGCTTTGCCTGCCCCTCTTTTGTCATTCATTTTGGCCCTTCACTCTCCGAAACAGCTTTTGCATTGATATTCTACCCTTTGTGTGGCAAACACACAGATGCCAGCTCACCCTGACACGGTCTTACTTTTCTGCCCTGCTCCTTAGGCTTTGATTAAGGAAAATGTTAACATAAGCAATTAAGAATATCCTTAATTTAAGCCTGAATCCCACAGAAATCAGATGCATGAGAAATTTAGCTACAGTCCCTGAACTGGATTAAAATTTGGGATCTCATTATCTTCTTTAGTGTATTCTTTTCCTCTCCTTAGCTCCATTTATAGGCTCATGTCTGGAGGAACATTGTAGTAATTTTCTTTCACAAAGACTGCAAACGCAGAACTCATGCTTTCCCCCTGTTTTTTGAGTGGAAGGTTAATTTTTCAGGTCTTGCTGAAAGCAAAATTGCTTCTGTGTAAGTTTCCCCCAATGCAGACTTCAGTTCACTCCCTAAGGTAATAGAAAATTAAAATTCTGTAGAAATCAAAAGTACAGGATGAAAAATAATGATGATAAGCAAATTGTGTCCCTGATGGGAAATAAATTTTAAAAATATGGAATACAGACCATTTGGCTAATTGACTTAGATTAAGTGATATTACCACTTCATTGGAAATACATGTTACAGAAGAACAGCAAATATTGCAATGTTGAAGTAAAATTTTCTTGCGTCCCTAAGACAGTCTTCCAGCACTTTTATCGGAGGCTGTTGCACTAGATCATTAGGTTTATTACCATTTTAAAGTTATGCCAAAACCTTTGAAAGAGAATTTTAATAGGTCAACTTGGCATCATCATCTCCCCATGCTTGCTGAACTTGGACTCCTAAACCACTAAGCTTCTACAGCACTGGGAAAGCCAACCTGAGCTACTGTGTGCCCTCTCTCAGCAAAAACTTGAGTCTTTCTTCTTAAGGAGTTCAGGCAGAACGAAATACTGACGTCTCATCAGCCTGAACTGGGGATTGTTTTTGTTTTTTTTTAATTTTAATAGCATACAACTGCAATAAGCTTCTGTGCTTAGTTAAGCATCATTTTAAAATGCATTCTACTTCACCAAAATGTGTATGTCATCTCTTGAGGACATTAGGAAAGCACAGGACTGGGTACCATCTACTTTTAAATTGTCATTTATATGACTTCATAAAGTTCCCTTTCTTATCAAAATACCTAAAAATTCTGTCTGGTCAGCACAAATCCAGTCCCAGTGGTCTCTTGAAATCTGAGTTTAAACTGGTCTTTTCAAGAAGAAATGAGAGAGAAAACCCTAGAAATCAGGGAGGGTGAAGAGAGTCTTTTAAACAGCTATTTATACATTTCTATTTCATGGCAATATGTTGAAGCTGCCAAGTAAAGGAAAGTTGACATTGAAGAAGGTGCATAATCATGTGAGTACTTGTGCTTTGGAACAGGGCACTAAAATATATCTGAGTATGCTTTGCTTCTAAAAATACCTGGGCCTACTACCAAATCTTCTGGGGGAAGAAAAAACAATTCCAATTAGAGATTTATTTATAACAGACAGATTTCAGTAAGAAGACCTCAAACTACAATGTAAGCTTATGACAATATTTTAGCTTCTGAAAATCATGTACATTAGAATGAGACCAGAGGGGCTTTCAGTACTTTAGTCATGAAGTTAATTTTGCAGTTATTGAATTACTGTGAAACATTATGGGATATGGCACACTGCATTATAATGTATTTGAGGTACTATATATTGGTAAGAGTCTGAAGAAATATCTACTTATCTATTCCATTTACTTTGCAGACTACACCACTACCAAAACACGTGGAGTTTGAGAGATGGACAAGTTACAGCATATAAGCCAGGATCTCAGAAGTGTAACCACATTTCCCTGTTTGTACCCTTAAACAGCAACTGCATTTTCTAAAGCTCCTACACAGGTAAATTTTGAAGTGGAAAACACTCAGCTTTGAGATGTTCCAGTGCATCTTGACTCACACTACTGAATCTCAAGTAGTTTTCAAGACCTGGACACCTTCCTGAAACATCTTCATTCTTCTGGACACCTTCCAGAAGTCCTTCTCCAAGTCTTGAAGAGAATCTGGACTTGAGTTTAAATGTGTATCCTTACTACTATGCCTATAAACCCAGGGTTCTGAGACAAATGATGGAAATTAAGCCACTGTAGTGAGAAACTATTCTTGCATGTGTAATATGTGGTATATAATTTTTGGTTTTTTCAAAACATTATCTTTTAGGGTACCTAGCTAAATGATACAGAGTGGTAAGAAGCCCAAGCAGTATCTGGAGTGATTTCACTTGCTTAAGACACATTTTATCCAGTCAAAACTGGTATCAAATACTGTATCCATTGAGATACAACATCTTACTCTTTTATCCAATCTCTCATCTTGCTCCAAGTGTAAAGACAGAATCAGACCATCTATGAAAGTGGTTTCTTCCTCCCTCTATGCCTTCCATCCTTCCATCTGGAGAGGAGAAGGGGCATCTATCTTAGACTTCTTCCTTAGCTTCTATCTTAGTTTTTCTTTCTTAGCACTTTCTTAGGACTCTGTTGGGTTTCCCATAGAGCTATCTTTGGCAAAAGTCTCTAATTAACATTCTACATAAAAATAACTGGAGTGAGATTCCAAGGCTGATGCACTATTTCCCACTTGGAAATTAATAAATTGTGAAAACTTAATTTTCCACAGAAATTACTTATCTGGCTTTCACAGAATAGACAAAAATCCACAGGAGTTTTTGCCAATGAAATAATGCTTTTCCCAAAATACACTGGATTGTGGCTCTCTTTTGTTCCATGAGCTTGATTCCTTGACAAAAATACCACCTTTGCTAATATTTCTGAGGGATTCCTTGGGATTGTTTTAGTTTTTTGCTCATGAAGGATTCTTATTGGGGAATAAATGAAAACAAGAATAGTGCTAAGAGAAGGACATCGTTTTTTCCCATTCCTAGTAAGACTGGTGAAAAGTCTCATTTCTGTCAAAAGCAAACCACTCTCTATTTCAGTCAAATACTTCTTCCCACTTCCTAGCCTCCATTTCCCTTACTTTTGCTGTCTAATACATTCCCCCTTCCCAAATGCTTTAGTGAGGTGCTGGACGGTGCTCTGAGTTGGGGTTGTGTGACCTTTTCCACCTGCTGTCATGAGGAGGTGCTCACTCTTGGTGTGGAAGCTGCCAGGACCGGGCTGTAACCATCACAGCATATCTCGTAACCTCTGCCAAAGAGGGCACTTTGCAGGCTCTGCCTCCCCAGAGCTACCAGTGAGGCCCAGTGCTGCCTCCCTGTTGTTCTCAGGTGAAGATCTCCAGTCCTACAGGAAGGACTGGAGAAGAAACCTCCCACCCTTGCAAGAAAGTAGTAGACATTACTCTGATTTTAAAAAGGAGGGGGAATGTGAAGTCCCCAGGGATTAAAAAAGGTTCAATTGTCCATCTTGTCTCAGAGTCAGGTAGATAGGTAAGGGTCATGGAGGAGAAAAGGCAATTGAATAAAACTCTGTCAATATTACTACTGCTTTCTGTTCTAATTCTGGTTTGGAAACATAAATAGGATGACCAAAGCGAATGCACTTTAGGCTTAAGTTGTTTCTGCATTTATAGAAGAGATATATATGTGAACACTGTGGTCTTTAGGATTTAGAATTTTCTGATGAATATAAAAAGACACACTGTAAGGTAGCTAGTAGGACAGAACAACATCTGATCACAGCCTCGATAAAAGTCCAGACAGCTTTTTCAAGAGCCTTCAGCTAGAAAGCCAACTCTAATCAAAACTGATGTCTCAGCAGAAATAATGTATTTACATATGAGAATAGCCATGCTGAAAGGAAATGCAGTTTTAAAAACAGTGAAATGAACACAAAACAATTTTTTTGAAATCCATTGATGCCAACATAGAATATTTCAGCAGTCAGAAAATAAAATGCATTAGCATTCTCAAATATACAGCATACAGCTTATACAAAAAATACTTAGGATCTTTAAACTCACTTTACATTCAGAGATCCTGGCAACTAGCAGTGTGTTGAAAGATTCCTTGCAGACATGGGCATCTAGGTGCCACACAGAGCAACTCTGAGGCAGCCTAAGGGGCCAGCTGCATCAGTTTGCAGCCCCAGGAACAAGATGACAAACATAATCACACTGAGTGCTCTTGGCTTCACCTTGCCCTGCCCTACATCTCTTGCCATCCTGCACCGAGCACCACTCAGACAGCATCTTGGCTAAGATTAAAAATGTCAGTAAAGACCAGCTGATGTGGTAGCTGAGAGTGGTCATTGTGACACAGGAGTGATGGAGTTCTTTAATGTGATGGAGTTACTAGTTTGCTGGGCCTTTGTAATGTAGTGTATTTCACAGTTGGCAGTGAAGACCTAATGTGTTCAGATGCTTTTTTGTGTGCCTAATTCAGGTCACATCACCTGGCTGACATCATTAACTATTTGTGCCTTTCAGCACTTGCATACTTACTCTAGGACCTAGCACAGCATCCAAACCTTGCATCTTACTCAGTATTTTGTGTTTCCAGATGACAGAAGATATTATAATGCCAACATCCATTTTCATTAGTTTTTCCATCCTCACTATAAACCAGAGACTTTGCAAAGTAGAAGATGTTACATACATACACATTATTAAAAAGTCAGAGAATATTTACAAAAAAAAAATAAAATCAGTATTTAGCAGAACAAGCATTAAGGTAATATGACATTTTACTGTGTTTAAGAAGTGGCTCCAAAAGCAGCATGATAGCAGCTATCACTCTGTCTGCCTTTCACAAAAACAAAGCTTTAAAAGTTGATCTACCCAGGATTCCCATCCTGACTACTCTTTCTGGAGAGTATTAGTTTTGAGCAGTGACTGTGCATTCCCTGAAATAGATCTCCACAACTGACTAAATTGTTTATATTCAGATTTATAATACAGATACAAATGTACCTGAATTAAGACACATCCAGTTTGTAGCCAGGTCACGTATAAGTATGACCAGCACCCTACAACAGCAGTTTCAGTAAGATTCAAAACAAATGTTTGCATGTTTTAAAAGAAAGATGTAAAGTATTCAGGTTCATATTATTCTATGCCAGTGAAGGAATTTTTAAAATGCAAATGAGGTCATTGAAAATAATGGCAGAGTGAGGAAAAGTTATCCCAGGATAGTGAATTTGGAAAAGAGCTTTTCCTTTGTACCCCAGTGCTGGGAACTGGACCCTTGAAGTGATGACGGTGAGCTCCTCTGTCTGTCCTTTTGGGAAATGTTATTCAGAGAATGAATTACAGGACTGCACAGGTCACCAGACCAAAATAGCATGAAGTGGCAGAGAGGTAACTTTCATTAGAGGTAGCTCAGAGTTTATCTTGCAGAGGCCAGACCAGTGAAGTTAGCTCTTTGGTATAGGCTCCACTGCAAAAGGTGAAACAACTAACTGCCCTTCCTTCATAGCCTCTTGCAGCTATTCTTTTTAATTCAACCTCTGAGAGTAAATGCAATGACAGCTGCAGGAAAAGTAGAGTCAGTGAAGTGAAAAGGGGACATTTCTTTAAGTTTTCATAATTAAATTATAGCCATTACCAGAGTAAGCAGAAAAACTGTAAATCATTCTAGCATACAGATCCAAACACAAAATATAAGCTTTCTTCCTAATTCATTAATTTTCTCACATTCACATTGCTAGTTATAATTACTCCAAAGGAATTATTAATTAGAAATTATTTTGCATTAGGCAGTCAGAAGACATGAAGCTCCCATCTGAAATAAAAATCTGTAATGACATTACAACTACTGTTATGGTTTTACAGTAATGTAATATGATTAACTATTACCAAATATATGCAAGTATGACTAAGCAAACTAATTAACAATGCTGTTTATCATGTCGTTTATTCTGTTAATGCTCTACAATTTGTTCCTTCCATAGCAATTTTATGGAAGGAATACATTTTTCTTATACTAATAAGAATTTTTTGTTATGACAACATGCTTACATTTTTAAGTACCTTTACAGTGTTTTAGACTGGATTGAGAAGATCAGCCTGAGAGGGGTTAGAATTAATGCATGAAAACAGCCTGAAAAGTGTCCCAAATAAAACAGAGTACATGCAGAAAAAAGTCATATGGAAAATAAAAACACAGAATCCTTAAAGTTAAAAATAATTCCAAGATCATGGAGTCCAACCTTCAACCGAACACCACCATGTCAACTAAACCACAGCAGTAAGGGCCATGCCCAGTCAATAATGTGTAATAATGAAAATTCATATATGGTTTAAAAATAACATTTATCTTTCCAAATTAAGTGGTGGAAATTGCTATGGGCACTGCTGCTGGGAAGTGGCCATAATATTTCTTTCTGAGTTCTTTTTTTCCTTCCATCACTATGCTCCTACATTTTTCGCCCTAGTAGCAGAGGGAGGATCCTTGTCAGACAAGGGCACAGTTGTATAAAAATAAAATTCCTAATGAAGCCCTCATACTCTGGTGTCATGAGTGTCCTTGGTTGCAATAATGTGACCCTGAAGAAAACCTGGATCTGAATGCTACAACCTTCATGAAGAAAAGCTTTGGATCCTCATATGAATTTTATCACTTGGTCCTATATCTATTTAAAATTATGTTATTACAAAATGCTCTAGAATAGCTCAAGAGGATAATCCTTGCTTAACAGAAGCATATCATGATAACTTAATCAAACCTTTTCCACTTGCAGTATAGGCTGTCTGCATCAAATCTACATTATTAATGATCCCAAAGAGATCACAAGAATGTGTTTGATGAGGAGGAAGAAACAGCTAAGGGAAATACCAAGTCTGTCTCACCAGGAACACAAACCACAAAGGGGAATATGAATCGTAATCAGTAAACCCCAGACACTACAGAGATACTTCTTCCCCAGTAATTTAATGTCACTTATCTTTGTATATACCATGCTTAAGACTTTCAGATAGCATGTATATAGAGTGATTTTACAATACCTTGCTCTGAGCCCTTGAGAAAATCAGAGCAGGAGGACAGCCCCTCAGGAAGAGTCTGATTCATCTGCTCGACTTTCAGTACCAGAAGCACCTTTTGCTGGTAGGATAGGGCTGTGCTGTAGTGCAGTTAGAATCCTTGTTTCTCCACAATATACGTGGGGCCAGGTGGTAGAGGCAGAATCTTCTCCTTTGTCTGTAGCTGTGCCATAATTTGTACAATCCTGGCCACTGGTAAGTGTGGCAGAGGGCCTGGGAAGCAGGAAAAACCACACTCTTCTTTCAGCAATAAGGTGTATCATGAATTCAGATGTTCGTCAAGCAGTGTACAAGAAATTCGTATGTACCCCCATGATTTACAAAGTCTGTAGCTGTACTTATTCTAAAGGCTTATACAAACTGTAAATCAGTGCATTCCTGGTGCTTTATCAACCATCAAAGAAGTCATATTTGAAAGTAAAACAAACGCCAAATGAAACCAGGCTTCTCTGGAGCAAAGCACATTGAAAGTACCTGATGGACAGATGGATGGATGGATACACCAGGTAACTCCAGCTGGACTCTTCAGAGCATAAGGTAGACAGCAAATGGCACAAGATCAAACTAATTCCATCCTTAATCTTTTAGTTTTCTGTACCCTGAAAACATTGCTTTCTGAAAGCTGATATTTTCAGTAGCATTTGTACCTGATAGAGCTACAGTTCTTTACAGTTTTGAATAGGTAAGTTACATTTTAGATAGGAAAAGTAGCATTAAACCATACAGTACTCGATCCAAAGGAGCTTTACATTTTCTACAGTGAAATTGAAATTGTTTTCTCTGTGTCTATAGAGCCTGAGAGTCATTACAAAGCTTTCCTTAAACAAATAACAAATATCCATTCATATCTGACAGAGACTGTAATATTCAAATATATCTTTAACATACATTAATAACTAAAACATATGAAAGAAAGGTATAACACTTTAATTATTTTTCATTAAAACTCTCAAAGTCAGGAATCCTTCCAAATACATTATTAGCTCAAAGGTGTTGTCACCACTGTACTAACTTGATCAAAACAGCATTATTGAAATCTCATTCAGTTGCATGTTCAAGAAATGATTGGCAGTGAAGCTATTTATGTGAAAAAAACAGGGTTCTGTGTATTTTGGGGCCAAAGCATGAACATATCTCCTGTGGTAGCAAAGAGGTTTATATCTTACTATATGCTGACAATTTACTTTTTAATTTAGCAATCTCCAACGTAGCTCGGGTTTCCCAAGCAGGTAGAAAACTGTGCTTAGCTATTCTAAAGGACATTTGTTTTTTTCAGAACCAAAGGGGTAAAGACCATGAACATGACATTTTCAGTAATGCCAGAGGAAAAGTCTGCTTTGGCTGAAGACCCTAAGAAATGTCACTGGAAAGATAGAGTGCAATAGAGAGAAAATGTGGAATTTGCATTCATCACTCCTCCAGTGTGCTGAAACTTTGACCCAGAACTTCTAAAGTTGTGTCAGCTGGATAGTTCTCACTAGTAGAAAGCAGGAAAAAATTTGAGCCAGGTATTTGATAGTTCTACTGTAAAGCAGATGTACAAAAACTTCTGTGACCTTGTCAGTTATTTGAAATTTTACAAGGTTTTTATATTATTTTATTAGTGTTTAACTTGGAATTGAGTGTGATTCAAGATAACTGAAAAATGTTAGAAAATCCTAATGCTATAGATATGTCAATCATTAAAATCAGAGTTCTGGGACATGCTGGCATAGACATATTTCAAGATCTTCCCCCAAACCAGAATCTGTTACTACTTTTTAACACTCAGCTTCAGAGGCTGGTAGTAATAGAAAATTGTGCTGGTGACGACTTCCCTCCCTCCCTCCCTCCCTCCCTCCCTCCCTTCCTTCCGCCCTTCCTTCCGCCCTTCCTTCCATCTCTGCACCCTCACAGTGAAAAATTTCTTCCTTATATCTAATCTAAATCTACCCTCTTTCACTTTAAAACTATTACTTCTTGTCCTGTCATTATAGGTCCTTCTACAGAGTCCTCCAGTTCTCTTTCAGGCCCTTTTAGGTACTGGCAGTGTACTGTAATTCTTTTACTGGTTTAACTTCTTTTGAAGTTGGGAAATTAGAACTATAGACACTATTCAAGATGAGGTTTAATTAATAATATCTTTTAAACAGCAGCAATATTTCTGAGGCTTTAACTGGGAAGATCTCACCAGAACTGTATATGTTTCACAAGTGTATGTCAGGCACCCTATGACAACTATCAGACATTATATAATCAATTCTCTACATGCTCATTTCCTTGTGATGAGCTCCCCCTGGTTTCTCTTCCAATTCCCTCAGCAGAACAGATTCCCTTAGCTATAGCCTTGCACTAGGAATGTACAGAAAATGATCCTATTTCAGACACTCCAGTCTAACTCTTGTACAATTACCTGCACTTCTGTCATGTTAGTGTTGCCTCCTAACCTTGTAACACCAGCATACTTCAGTAAGAAGACTGTTGAATGACAAAATAAGATGAACACCAATAATTTCCTATCAGTACAGGTTTTCCCTTGAATCACATTTAACCCATCTTTCAGCTGTTTCATCAATCTCTGCATCACTGGCTTTGCTGAAGTCATGTAGAAGCTCTGCATTCCATCCATAAAAATCTCTTATTTTGTTCCAAGTCAGCTCAATTTGCCATATCCACCTTCTGTGAACCTTATTTGATATAATTAGTGTTATCCTGTTTGCTTAGATGTTGCTTATTCCTTCCTACTTAGTTCAGATCAGTTCACTTTCCTTGAATACAGCTCCTTTACTTGCTCCTTTACTTGTGATATGTGGTTTGCTACTTACTTAAAATTTTTACTCTGTCTGGTACTTTCCTTTTTCATCCATAAAATAATATAAGCAGTACCCAAATGGTTTGAGACCCTGAACCTATTTCAGAAATAAGGAAGGGTATTCAGTCTTCAAAGACTTTAGCTCCCTGGCCCACTGCCCACATCAAATATCCTTCAGTGACAGACAATAGCAGCCTTAAAAAACATTATATTCTTCAGCCTTTTCCCAGCCATCACACCTAAGGCTTTTCTCAGAAAATTCCCAAAGCACTTTACTGAACTGTAGCTAAAGAGTCTTCTCGAGGTTAAATCCTAACCTCTCTGGCAGTCTCCCCACCTTGCCTGGTCTGGAGCTTTTTATCCCAGCTCTTGTGAGTGAGTCATTGAGCCACAGCTGGGCAACTTCTTGCTCTCTGTTAACCCCATTGTGCTTGTTCATGGCAGAATGTATCCAACTGCAATCACATATACTTTAAATATACAGATAGCTGTGGTCCCACCTCAGCTGTGGGTTTCGGTTTTTTCATATTTATGTCAGGTAAATTATTGCTATAAGTGAAAATAAAGTAAAGTGAAAGAAATAATTCAGAGAAATAATGCAAGTTACAATCAGACGTAAATACTGAAAAACAAATAAAGAAAAGTGATATAATATGCAGATCTGAAACAATCCAAAAGAGATTCCTTTTGGAAGTAGTAGAAATGTGATTATTTGTGTGACTTTATAAAAAAAGGAAAAATAAGGAATATACAGCACAGGATAACTCTATAGGCTTGGTTATCTCAGCTTCATAGCCCTGAAAAGAACAATTTGATTTAAAGAGATGGAAGGGTTACAAAATTTTTCATTACTGGTGCAAGCACTGAGTATAAAATAAAGCATCAAAAAAAAAGAGTTATTTTATGTGAGGATTAAAATTCTAAAGATTTCATGTCTCATAAGGAATTTTTTTACCTTTTCTCCCCCTCAATTTCACTTATTTGTAGAGTATTGTCTAACAGAAAAAGTTCTTTTCTCTGTGGAGCACCACAAGAGTGCCTCAAGGAATTTAGCCAGACAAAGTGAGACAGATGTGTTAAACAGATGGATGCCAAGGAAGTGGCTTGGTTTCTTAAACAATGGATGTGAAGTACTGGGGACTAAGTGGAACAGAGTCTTGGCTGGACTGAATTAGGGGAGGGGATCTTTCATCTTACTGTAAAGAAAAGAAAGAAAACCATCTATTCCATATTGATAAACCAATCCCTTAATTGTCAACTTTTCTGACTAATCTAAGTGCATATTCCTCACATTGGCCCACAGCTCAAAGCTGTCTTAGGCAGTAAACCTTAAGCACAAGGTACTGCAATCTTACTTCAACCTTTAAAGAGAATGAAATAAGCACAAATGCACATCCTAACCAGCTGAATGAAGTAGAAATCAGACATTCTCCAGGTACTGCTGAGGCTGCCCTATGGTCCCCTCATCAGCTGCAGGTGTGCAGCAAACGAGCACATAGAGGCAAGTGACTGTGCAATGTCACACCCACACTATGCCTGGCAGGGAGGCATAGTCACCACCATGCCCTGGTGACTTGACATATACCTTTTGTGAGCTTCATGGTATTTGTATGAAACAGAAGTAATTGTGAAGTAAAAAAAGCAAGTTTTAGTCCCATGAAGCATCTGGGAATGTAGTCTGCATTCAGTAGCCAAATGATTTAGCCAGATTCAAGTCTATATATATATAAATAAATGATTTAGTCTCATTCAAGTCATCATTTGCTGCTTTGTAAAGCTCTACTTACTGTCTACAAGAAATTAAAAAATAGTTCTTGTACCTCTCACTTCAAATTCCCTAAAAAGACTCATTTATAAAAAGATGGATGCTCAGTGTTGTATCGAAAATTATCTTTTAAAAGTATGTCTGGTCTACTGCTTAATAATTGATCTTTCTCCAAACCAGAAGGCACTTTACAAAATCCCTTGATGTAGTCGTGTATTCTTAGAGATGGGCTGAGTACTCCTTTTCCCAGGCTTTACAAAATGAACCCTGTACCTCTTCAAATGTATGTGTCACAAGGTTGTTCCTGAAGTCTACTTTTTATTTTTCACGTGCTAAGCACGAGGTATATGCTGAAGTGTGTAAAACTGAGGCAGTCTGAGAGGGACGGGCAAGAAGCACACCCTGTTTTTTTCAAGGTTTTTAAACCTAAGATGATATAATTCATTACAAGAAAATTAACACCACCTTACCTTTATTATCTCTCAGAGGTTACATCATGAGCTTTGAACCAGTGGAGTTATACTGGATAATTACTACAGCTTAATAAAACAAAACAATCTCCATTTCTTAGAACAGATGTTTTTGTTCTCAGATCATGCCTACACATAGAAAACAAAAATTATTTATTGCAGTGTGATAATACCCAGGAACCATTTAGCCACATGATCCTAAAATTTTTGTATCTTGAGCTTGTTAAGAAAATACCAAGTGGACTGCTTTCAACAGTCTCAGAAAGTCTTTACATCCTCCATGAGACAGCAGAGCCATGCTTTACTCTAGAGAAGCACAGACTATAGTTCAGCATCTAGGAAAGCACACGTTTCTGACCATAGTCTTCATCAAGAATCATGGGGTGATAAAGGCTGCCAGTAATTTTTCTCTGTGGTTTTTGTACTCCTCAGACCCATCAGTCACTTAATCAGCACCAGCAGTTCCTTTGCCCTGAAATTCAATTACATTCAGGTGCTGAAAAGGTTTAAAGAAGGGCAGCTAAAATAAAAATATCACCTGTGAAGAGAAAATAAAGGAAGCAAGCCCACATGCCGCAATCTCTGTACTGAATTCCCAGTTACTTCTTGGGGAGGTATGCACAAGACTCCACCAACATTAGGCACATCCCTTTTGATGTCCCAAGGTGTACAGGAATGTATTTAGATATGCATATGTGTTTATATAGGGGCCTCAAGGGAGAGAAGCTTTGAAGCAGACAAGGTTTGTTCTGGTAATTATGTAGTACAGATACTGGTGACTGGTTAACAGAACAAACAAGAGGGGTGGAAAAAAGGTGAGAAGTGAAGCAATTTTATTTTCCAATGGGGGAATTATTTCCAGAATAGAATGGGACGTGGGGTTTAAATTAAAATTGTAAGAGGTGGGGCTCCCTGGAAATAAGAACTCTCATAGGATTTGGTGATGTACAGCTTCCTTGACCTGGCAGGAATTTTCCTTTTCCATTTTATGACACATAAGGAGGAAATACATGTGCTTTAGAGGTGTAAGACTGCTATTCTGCAGCTTTCTCTACAGGAGTGTGTGGGATATGACAATATTGCAAGCATGATCAGCAGCATCAGTGTGAACATCTTGGTGTGTTTTACCTTCTGTGTGAACAAAAGAGGGAGTACAGCTTTTTCTTAGATTGAATGAGTATACAGAAGATACTGTGAGAGCCACAAGTGGATTTTGAGTAGGGAAGCAGGCTAATGGTAAAGTCATAGACACATCAATATAATTTTTCACTTGCATTTGCTGTAGCAGCACACTTCACTTTCTTTTCTCCTAGCCTACTTTCCTTTTCTTCTCTTTTCTAGGATTATTTCTCTGTGTCTCCTTTAAGCCGCTCCTTTCTTGAAGCCTCCCTGAAATCATTACCCTAGCTGCTACAGGCTCCCCTTCTTTCCTTTCTGCTGCCTCTTCCTAGTCTGTGCATTTCTAATCTTGCTTGAGCCTAACAGGTGAGAAAAGCCAGAAAAAAAATGCAGTCAGCAAAGCTCACTGCTAATGCTTCAAAATTAATATTCCCCTCTGGCATCCTCAAATCTTTATGTGTTGCTGTATGTCTGTAATAGAAACAACAAGAGGTAAGGCCCAGGCAGACAGGAGTTTGGGATGAGCTCTTCAGACCAAAACAGAAGCAAACTACAAAGTTTGCTGTCACTTGTTGACCTGAGCTGTGATCTACACTCAGTACGCCTGTGTTTGAGACTGCAGTCTGACCATAAACCTCACAAGCTTTCCATGTGCCTGAACATCTGAACAGATTGCTGCAGGTTCCTGGATCTTGTAAATGGTCTTTCTGGACCTGTGAGCCCTTGTGGCTGGGCTAAAGATCTTCATCCCTCTTTCATCCCTGAAACTACTCAGGTTTGAATTTTTCCCCTGACAGATACAGTCTGGTTGAATTTCCTATGAAAAAAGATTTATTTAAATTTTAATAAACCATTTATTTTATAGCATTTTCCCCAGGATTTGCAGCAGTAGATTTACAGCAGCAGATTTGCAGCAGGTTCTGAAATGTCAATTAACAGTAAAGCCTTTTCAAAAATAAAATAAAGCTTTATTTAAACAGTCAAATAATCATTTAAATTATAAATTAAGTGGAACTAAGATTATTCCCTGTATTTTCACTAGTAGAAGAACAGCTGAGAATTAATTGGATTGGTTTCTCTTCAAACTGATGGAGGGAATTCTAAAACATTCTGCTTTAAATCTCCATTAAACAGTTTCAGATGCATTCAGTGGAGTAAGGCACTTAATTTCTATCCTGCAGAGTTTCCACAAGGATTCTGGGAGCCACTAAACACTGGAAATATGTAGGTTTTCATCTTGGAATTACCTTTGATAATGAGGCTGACTTTCTTCCCTCGAGATGGCTAATCAAACCAGGAAAAATGTCTGTGTCTTACTCCTCAGAAAAGTCCCAAAACTGTAAGAAAGTGAATAGGTTGTTTCCTGAGTGCTAGTCAGCTGGGAAAGAGCCAGCAGCTGGAAACTGCGACATACAGCACTGAAATAGGGATCATTCAAAGGGAGCACAAAAATGTCACAGTGAGAGAGTGAGCAAAAGCAAGTTGATTGAGATTCCAAACTTTTCTGGTCACTGAGGATTGCAAAAGCCTTTTGCCCATAATCCAGAAATTAAAGAAGAGCTTTCCCAGAGGGTTATACATATTTTTGTCTCTTCCATATTGAATTATATGGGATTATTCCAGTTGCTCAGCAGTAGTCCTTTACACAGGCTATGCTGCCCTAATGGACCTAGGCTCAGCAAAAGACATTGGGATGCAACAGATAGATTAGTTTGTATGAATTTGTTTAGAACTTCTCTTCAGCAACCTACTGGAGAGTTCTGAACTGGGGGGATAGGGCTATTTGTTTATATAGTTGCTCATCTGTTTGGGTTATGCTTCTTTTAGATTTTTAGTTACATTTTGTATGCTTTGCAACCAGTCCAATTACTCTAAATTACTGTTCCCATATTTGTGTGAAGTCTGTAACTATCAGGGAACTTTTGAAATTTATAAAATTAGAATGTCTTTCATTCATAAGTCACAAACACTCATTGATAACTTCATTAAAAGCTGCAGATTTTGGAATACCTAAGTGTTCTACAAATTCATTTCAAAATGGCACTGCTTTATGGCATCTAACATTTGAACTCTTACTACTCTTTATTCCCCTATTTCAATAGCAGTTTTCTAAAAGGACTAACTAAAGCACAAAGAAATTCTCTGGAGCTACAATTATATCCTTTTCCCACCTTTTCCACCTTTCTACCTTTGCTACATTAAGATAGTGCCTCATTTGCAGCAAGTTACATAAAATTTTGTAATACTTAGAGGTTCTTGTAATAGCCAGGCAGGACTAAGAGCTGTTTTACCTTTGGCATTTAATTTCTCAGCATATTTCTGTTCAGAGATAGACCCCTTGAAGGGGTGTTTTCAGTATGCCATACTGGGAAATACTTGTAACTGTGCAGACAATTACAGCTCATTACAACAGTGGGAGCCGTTTGCCTGCCTGCTTTCTCAGTCTTCATGTTGAAATGAGACTCCACTGTTGTTTTTTGAACAGTAAAAAAGGGAGAGGTTTATGCCAACATTATCTATACTTAGAGATATGTATGCATCTATGGCATTCTCATATGTGCATGCCAAATATCTAGTGACAAGGGAACTAGATCTGTCTAAAGCATCACTTCAGACAGTTTCAACAACCACATTATGGCTTCAATTGCTGTATGTCTACAAGGTAATATTTTGTTGCATTCACTTATATACATTAAACTGCCTTTTATTTTATTTGTGGGACTCTGATCAAACTGGTAGTTTTTAAATCTCTCTGTGATTAAGCACCAAAAGAACAGTAGGGACTAATTTCTGTTGCCTAAATGCCACTTAGTGCCATTTGAAATGCTCAAAGATACCTGGGGCATTCAGATGGGGCTGGCAGCTACAACATCAGATAGATAAATACAGAAGTGCTGTTCTGGAATGAGACCTGGATGCCAGATGGCATACCCTAGAGCATCTCAATTGCTTCTACATGCCTTTAAGTGCATAACTGAAAGGAGAATGCAGTGAATTTTCAGGCAGTGATTTAATTTAAGCCTCTGCCTAAAAGTGATACCTACATTCACAGTATGCACTCACTGAAGAGAATTACAGAATCAGAATCACAGATTGTTCTGAGCTGGAAAGAATCCATAAGCATCATCAAGTCCAGCTCTTAGCCCTGCACAGGACATCCCCAAGCGTCACACCATGTGCCTGACAGTATTGTCCAAATACTTCTTGAAATTTTTCAGGCTTGGTGCGGTGACCACTTCCCCTTGGTGTGGAGCCTCTATCAGTGCCAACAGCCTTTTTCTAACAGTTAACTTAAACCTTCCCTGACAAAACTTTAGGCCATTCTCTTGCCAAAGAGTCACCAGAGAGAGGAGTTCAGTGCCTACCCCTCCATTTCACAAGGAAGTTGTAAGCAACTGGCTTTTAGGCAGAAAAAACTTAGTCAATAGAAGCCTCTAGTTATTTTTCTGTTTCTATGAAATAAGCAGTGAATATATTCATTTAGATATGGATTTATCTGTCCTAGGTTTAACTATCTAAAGACTGTAACCATTTATGGGACTTTAATAGTTGATTCAGCTCCAGAGTTGAGTAGCTACTGCTATTTGAGATTACTTAGAATAATCAGTACAGCTGCATGGGCATGGCAGATGAGACACAGCACCTGTGGGAAATGTGCACCCTCTTTGAACAGCAGCTGACCAGGCCAGATCCTGTGGTATTTCAAATGGTGCTAGATCACTGTGTTGATGCCTTAAGTTTTAGCTTTTATATTTTCCAGATTAGTGCTGCTTTAGTGTATAACTCTAAAACTCCATAGCCTGTCAGCTACTGTTCTCCCGTTTTATTCAGACAAAACAATTTCTCTCTAGGCCTAAAACCCAAGGTCACCTTATCTTCAAAGGCCCAGAAAATTGTAAACTACAGTGAAGTAGTGGGGGAAAACTGGGGAATGGGACTCCACTACCTGAAGCTGTAATTGGACAATTAACCTCTGATATGCCAAACTTAATCTCTTATAGACCAAACTTACATCTGTCCGAAAAACTTGTGACAGTCGTCCATCTTGGGTGTAGGCCCTGAGAGACTCCTGCACAGCCCACGGTATACCTTTGTGAAGGCCTTTCAATAAATACCTACCCTTTGTCTTTTAACCCTGCTCTAGGTAGCCATTCCAGGTCTGGTCTCTGTTCTAGGTAGCCATCCTAGGCTTCCATCAGTGTTTAGGTGACTGTATCTCTCCCTTCACGTGATGCAGGAGTCTAAGCCCTACAGTAAACAGTGGAAATCTAAGGCTTGATTCAGGCAAACAGACAAGTTACTGTTTTCTCTCTGCCAGGAGGGGCCCATTTCTGGTTTGTGTCCAGCTTAGCACCAGAATCCTGGATCTCTTACTGAAAAGCTCTTTCCCATGTGGTTAATCCCCCAGCATATACAAATTCATGGGATTATTCCTACCCAAGATGCAAGACTTCACTCTTTCCTTTCTTGGACTGCATGAGGTTTTTGTCAGCCCCTTTCTCCAGCCTGTCAAAGTTCCTCTGAATGGCAGCACAACCACGTGGCATATCACCTAGTACTTTTGATTCCTGAGGGTTCACTCTATCCTATTCACCTGGGTCATTAAGGAAGATGTTTATTTGTATTGACTGAGACTATACCCCTACTGAGCAACCTCCAACTGGAATTTGTGCTGCTGATCACAACCCTTTGTGCCCAGCAGTGCAGCTGCTCCAGTTTTCACTCAACATTTCAATATCCCCTTACCCAGCATGTACTTCATCAGTTTTGTCTGTAAGTTGATGGTCTTGAAAGCCTTGCTAAGCACAAGACAAACAATACTTACTGCTCGCCCCTTGTCCTCCAAGCCAGTCATCTCATCACAGGAGGCAGCTGGATTGGTCAAACATGATTTCCCCTTCATAAATTCATGATGAGTACTCCCAATCACTTTCCTGTCCTTCATGTACCTGGAAATAATTTCCTGGAATTGTTGTTTCAACACTTTCCCAGGAATCCAGAGGCAGCTGGACAGCCTGTAGCTCTCCAGATTCTTCCTTCTGCCCTCTCAGACAACAAATAGAAGTGATTGCTTTCTTCCAGTTCTCCAGAAGCCCGTGTTCACCATGACCTTTCCAGTATAGTAGAGACTGGCCTCATTATGACATTGGTCAGTGCGTGCCTCCCATGAAATCATTTGTGTATGCCTAATTTCTGCGTTCCCTTCCCTGATAAATGGAGACAATGAGGGAAAGGCTTCCTTGTTCTAGACTTTGTCTCTTGTCTCATTGGGACTCCTGAAGGTCAGTGTTGACAGCAAAAACTGAGGTGAATGAAGTTTTGGCTTTTTCAGTGTCCTTTGACACCAGATTTCCTGTCCCATTCAGCAACAGTCCCACATTTTCCCTACATCTCCTCCTTCTGACTTTTTCTGACATTGAGGTCACTCAGCAGACTCAAGTCAGATAGGTTTTGGCTTTTCTTACCACACCCCTTCACATTTTTGAAATACAGAAGGAATCTGGATGGTTAGCCTGCACTAGGTAATGTTTAGATGTAACACCACCCTTCTTTTAGCAGGGCTCTTTCACTTGAGGCTTAATGTTTGGATTCAACTTTATTTCTCAAGTTACATAGGCTGTAACCTTAGATTTGATTTCAAGCTGCAAGAGCAGCACTTTATTAGAGCTGTTTTCCCCTATATACATCATGTCCTGTTCAAATTTACCATGTTGTACATAGGTGTTACAAAAAGAACTAGAAACATTTAGGGAAAGGGAAAGCCATCCTTGTTGTCATTTCCTGTTGCTGCCTACTCAGTGCATCCAGGGCCATTCTGCCTCAGGCTCCTAGCAATCTGATGGATCTGGAATACTGCAGTCAGGTGTAACTGTAATAGATGCAAAACACTGCTGAGAGGGATAGATTTTGGTACAATAACCGAGGCAAAATACATGCACAGCATTCAAATATTATTGTGTAGGGTTTAAAAACAATAAGAAAATACAAGGTTTTACATGCACATGGAAGAGTAGAAACCATTACAAATTGATGCAAGACCAAAATTTTTGTCAATCCTAAATAAAAAAATGGCATGGATATTACAGTTGACTATGCTAGGGATCATGTTGAATTCTACCACAAGGAAGCTGAACTGACAATTAGTTATAGTAAATCAAAGTAGATTTTCTTATATTGAAATATGTTCCTATTTGGAGACAAAAGGCTTTGTATCTTTTAACAAGAGTTATCTATAAGCGTTTATGACTTGCTATGAATTAATCTATGTCCAGCAAACTTAATTTTGAGGAAGATCTCATGATACAAGGAATGTAGCTATCTTTCACTTGCTTTGTTATATGTTACAGTTATTCTAAGATGCATGTAATAAGTAAGCAGGTAAAATACTCTTTGTTCATAAGTAGGTAAGATTGTCGAGGTCATATCGTAAGAGTCATTCATTTCTCATTCGTGACTGACTTCTTTACAAAAAGGGAGAAGAAAAATACGTGGAACTCTTTTTTTGCCATGATTTTTTCAGCTGCCAGCTGCTTCCCCAGGATCCCTGTACTAATGGGAAAGAAGTAGCATGAGTAGCACCTAAACAAGTGCTGATAAATTGCATATATGCAATAGGAGCACTGCAGGAGGTGTCACAAATGTCATGTTTACGGTGCATGTGCAATGCCATTGATGTGTGGTGGCCACTAATCCTGACGTGCCCAGGCTCCAGTGCCTACATAGACTGATTTAGTGCTCCACATACAAAACAAGACTCAATAAACATGCACAGAACCATGTAGGTGAGATTTATCTTCCAGGACTACCATGCCTCCCAATCAGCACTCTGCTTTACAGCTTCTTTAAAACAGCCAGTTTCTGTATGATGAACATTCCTGACAAGTCAACATGTTGATTACTCAAAACCTGGTCATTTTATGTTTTCTGACTTTAATGTCAAATCCCGGACAGAAAACAAAAAAGTAACCCCATATTTCTCACTTAATACAAATGTGTAGACTTGTCCGTACTCTCTCTCTTTCATGAATCAAAGTATCATAGCATAGGGTCACCTTCCTTTATGCAGAATCCTGATTCTCTGACATTTTCATTATTTTTCCCACAGAACAAAATGGCTTCAATCAGTTACTGGTGCAATTCTGAATAACCTGATCTTTATTATTGGCTCTGATTCTCTAAATATGAGAAAAAGCTGTACAGAAATGTTTTAACTCCACCCCTAACAAACCCACTTTTTGCCCAATATAAGAAAAGACTTGGTATGAATTAATGGGACAAACAGGCAGCTATAATGAAAATACATATCTACAACATCTGATGCACTTCAGACATAAACAAATCTGTGCCTGCAGGCTCTCTCTTTTCTTCAACAGACTTCTTTGGGGAAAACCAGAACTCCTGTTTATCCTGCCTTTTTATCTTTCTGAAGTGATTCAGGCACATTAACAGTTGCAATGCCTTTTCTAGATGAGCTACAAAGAGCAAAATGCCAGCTGAAGTTGTTCATTATAACAGTAACTTATCTCTTATTTACTTGTGGAGAGTGCATTCAGAGCTGAATTCAGCCAAATATAGCAGCTGATGCCTTAGTGTCCTTCTGGTCCCAAACTGACATTGCAAAAGGAGATTGTTCTTCTATTGGTACTATGTCCTACCTTCTAATTTTGTGCAGAGTCTTGCATAACTTAAGACTTCCTAAATACATCCGTGCATGGGCACAGAGCAGGAGTCAGCTGCACATTGCAGACATGCATTTAAAGCGTCTCAGTGTAGGAGTCTGCACATGAATTAAAGTTCCCATTAGAGTAAGCAGATATCTGTAGTTTGTCTCAGCTAGCCCAATGTAGCCATCTGGTGCAACACTGGTGTTCAAGACTTACTCACAAGGCTAGTGGATGTGACAGGGAAGACTTTCTGGCTCTCTGAAGCAGCAGCTGGAAGCCAGGCTTGATAACTGGGATACAGGTGAATAAATAGAGCATCAAAAGTTACTTTAAGCACCTCAGAGTACCCACCCAGGTTTTCAGATGCCACTTCAGAAAGACTGCTCAGCTGTTAGAAATGTATCAAACCTACTAGCCGCATGCAGGTATCTTGACCTGGGATACCTGTAGGATGCCCAATGGAATCCCAAATGAAATCTGATGCCTACACTTGGACAACTAAATACCTCTGCATCAACTCTGATGTCATGACTTAGACACCTATTTCATGCATCATCGCCTTTTAGCAAGTTAAGGAGGTGAATCTCATCTGCAAGGGAGAATTATGTGAACCTGCAGTCTGTGATTCACTCACCTCCAGGAAGGGATTCTTTTGAGGCTGGATACTGCTGCTCATGGTTGTTAGGATCTATCCCGGGCTGCTGATAGTACGTAACTTCTGCAGTTACTGGAGAGAAAGGGCTGGGAAACATCTTCCAACTCTCTGAATGGCACCTCTGGATTATACTAATACTCTGTCCCTGCTTTCTCTTTTTCTCCCAGACATGCCACAAAGCAAATACCAGATCTTTCAGTCTGCAATGCAATGCCAGCCCACAAAGCAACGTGAAAAAAAAAGTAGAAAATAACATTCTCAGCTTTTATTCTACATGTATTTCAAAGTAAATAAAATTCATGTAATCTACTCTTCAACCTTGAAATGCAGTGTAACTACTGGAGTATGCTCCTTGTGACTTGACCATACCCCAGTCTTTTCTTCAAGTCAGGTAGACAAACATTTTAATCCGCTTCCAAATTTTCAAAAATACTCCACCTCTTTCTTTCATTATCACAAAATATTTGTGATATACTCTTGTTACTCAGACATCATTCTGCACCAAAACATTCTCACTGACAACCCCGGTACAAGTTGTCCAGTGCTCTCAGCAAAGTAAATGGCACAGGGTCTTGGGTTTTTTTTGGATATGACTTTGCACAATACTGTGGAAAACTTAGGAAAGCTTTAAATATGTCCTTGATTTCAAAATCTACTCCTCTACTCCTAAGAAGCACAAAGAAGACCAAACCAGGAAAATGTCTGGCTTGATGCCTTCTATTTATTAAGTCACAGATAGATTAATACATCTCTTCCCCACCCCATGACTTTGCTTAGGCCAAACTCACATTAAATTCCATCGGTGATTTGTCTTGACTGAGGATTAGAGTCAAATCCTCCAAGGTATTTACATCTCTTGTAAGTACCAGCACCCTCTGTTCTCACTGTATGCTAAGTGAAGGGATGGCACTCAGCCATGTGAAGAGATACTCAGAACATTGCAGGATTAAACCCTCAGAGCCCATAATTCTTCCCAACAGCTCCTGAAAGAGCAGCCACGTTCAGTGTTAAAGTTGCTGCTATAGGGTTTCGCTTTCTGACAGGTGTCCAAAGCACGCTACTTGCACAAGAGTGTTACTAAAGCCAACATGAAGGGTTTTGTTCCCAGACATTATTTCCAATACAGGTAAATTTAAACAGAGCTTAACCACTGGTGCAACAAAGGCTACTTAGCATCCTTGATGTTTTGTCTTTGTGCTGCAGAGATGGAAAATTTTAATATTTTAAGAGAAAATGATAAAGGAAAGATAGACTCTTCCTGTGTAAAGCATTTGCCTCACAAAATGTTATACATTTCGAGCCTTGTAATGATATCGAGAATGCTGAGGATTAGGACGTGAATCACAACATATTTAGGTTCTGCAATCCATTTTGAAGAAGAGTCCAATATAAATCCTGAGGGTTTCATCATCTGCTGCCAGCCAACATTTTTATTCATGAAATATTGTTAGCACAGTAACAGGTAGATGTGTTGAGCCAGATCCACAATCAGTGTAAATCAATACATCTCTACTAAACCACTGAGAAATTACTCCCATTTGCAGCAGCTGGGAAACTAATGTTCTGTCTTTAGACATTAATGTGGTTGGCAATGGAAAACTTTGTAAATACTACTGATAAATCTTACACTGCTCTTAATAAAGAGCTATTTAAGTTGTGATGGCTCTCCAACACAGATCGTATTTGAAAACATAATCAAAGCACACGGGCTTACAGCATTTTAGTGAGTTTGTGTTTCATTTTGCCTGGCATGAATTAGCCAGATGAAAGGGCTATAGAACAGAGGTGTGCCAGCATGGAAGGAACCTGGAGGAGTGATTCTTAACACTAGCAAATTCAGTGCATCCTCTGCAGGTCACATCACAAAAAGCAGGTGCAGTCACACAGCTGCAGAGCCCTCCTCCCGTCGTCATGATGAAGTTATTTCTGCCTTGGAGGTCTTTGTGTGATTTAAGAGGTGCAGTGGTAACATGTAGTTGTTATGCCAAGACAGGATTTCCACTGTTAAAACAGAGAAACAGGATATTCCAGCATGCATTAGGGGTGTTTGGTCTGCTAAGGTATCTTCTTTGTAGATGGCACCTTCTGAGATGGTAAACATAATATTATTTTAATAATTATAAATGAGGGCAATAAATGTGCAAACAGATGGAGCTCCATTGGAGACGTATCTCTGTAACTGATATATTTGGAACACTACCACCAGCAACCAGCAGCTTAAGTTTCTGCTGTTGCTTGTTCCATAGTGTTTGCCAAGCTCATAACTATTTCAGACCTTGGTTGTCTCCTTCTGAAAAATCTGCCCTCCAACCAAATTAAGCTAACACTAGCCAAAGTGAGTCAACAAAACCTACCCTCTAGGTTCAGTGATTGCCAAATTGGCAGGCTGTGAAAAGAAATCTCTCAGTTTATACTAGAACTATGTTCCTCCACATTTTATATGCAGGCAGTACACATTTGTTTATTTGTTGAACTCATCAAATCATAGAATCATAGAATGGCTTGGGTTGGAAGTGACCTTAAAGACCATCTAATTCCAACCAGCCTGCCACGAGCAGGAACACCTTTCACTAGACCTGGTTGCTCAAATCCCCATTCAACCTGGCCTTGAACACTTCAGGGATGGAGCATCCACAGCTACTTTGGGCAACCTATGCCGGAATTTTATCACTCTCATAGTGAAGAATTCCTTCCTAATATCTACTCTAAACCTACTGTCTGTCAGTTGTAGCCATTATTCATTGTCTTAACACCACATGTCCCTATAAAAAGTCTCCCTCCAGCCCTCTTGTAAGCTGCTTTAGGTATTGCGAGATTGCAGGATATAGTTGGTTTTCTGGGCTGCAAGCGCATGTTGCCAGCTCATGTTGAATTTTGTGTCAACCAACACCTCCAAGGTCTTCTCTCAAAGCTGCTCTCAATCCATTATCCACTCAGCCTCTATTTGTGGTTGGGATTTCCCTGACTCAAGCAAAACCTTGCACTTGGCCTTCATGAGGTTTTCATGGGATCGCCTCTCAAGTTTACAGAGAAGCCAGTCACTTATTTTTTCACCTCTCTCAATGTTTCACAAATCAGTTCCTTTCAGCTGAGGGAGTGGCACAAAATCTTAGACATGATTCTTAATAATTCCTTTAAAAACAGTCCAAAGCACCTACCCTTTTCTTCTTTCTTTATTATAAATTACTTTAGTGCTAACTGGCCCATAATTCAAGAGATTTTTTATATTAATTTGATTGAAGTTTTCTTGCAGGATTAATTTAGAGTCCTAGCAAATCAATAGAAATCAGATCACAGCTGACTCTTGTGCAGAATAACAATGGAATACAAAGCCTAAGCCAATTCTCAAAAAGCTGTCAATGCAGCCTCCAGGTTGAACACTTCACATTTCTTTGCTGTTAAAAATAGTTTCATGTTACTTACATGAGCCTTGCAGTATTCTGCAGAATTGTCATGGTTCTGAGTCTGATGAAAGAAGAGAGTTAGGATTTAAGTACAAAACTAAGGAGGTGTATGAGGGTGTTGGGCTGGGGGAGAGAGAAAAGCATTCCCCAGGTTTATATCAGAGACAGTTATGTGGCCAGGAAACCCTTCCTAAATAAACAAGACAACTCATTGTAATGTTTCATGGGTCTAGAAATAAACAAATGGCAATGTGAAATTTCCCTCAGCTATTACTAATCCTTGTGCAATTAACTGAACATTTTTTGCCAAAAATAGTGTTCCCATATTTACTGTGGGAAAGACTTTCATGATAAAGCACATCATCTTGAAAAGCAATGCAATACATATTCAGAGTGACCTAAAGTTTGACTCAATTCACAGTATTGCTTTATTCAGTTCCTCATATCTCACCTGTTTTCTATACATAGCTTTTGTTGTAATATTCAACAGAATGGTGATATTACAGCTGAATACCAATCCAAATTTAAACTTCACTCTCTCAGGGAGTAGTATGGGGAACTACATGTGAGAACACCCTGATGCTGGACTTAATGTCTCTGTAGATCAGTGTACTAATTTTGGCTGGGATAGAGCTGAGCAAGTGTCTGCTTGGTGCTTATTTGCCAGCTGGGCTTAAACCACAACAGTTCCTTCAGTTCTGATTTTCATCAGAAATATGTGAATTTTGACTTTATAAATTTCTATTATCAGGGTGTTATAGAGGGAAACATGAATTAAGTTTACAAGGATGTCATGTGGGTATCATAACAGTGCCCAAGAAGACATTCACATTCCTGAAGATCACATCAAGAGTTCAGAAATCTAGGCTCTAAATGTCAAGACTATCAAAACAGGAGAAGAGCTGTTGAAATTATTTTCTATCTTCTCCTTGCTCTGTTCAGGGTCTTTGGAGACAAAAACCAAAGATTAGACTGTTTGTTTTTCTTTTGCTTGTTATTTGACCTAAAAGGACAAATAATTTCAAACACTTCTTTTGCTGTCTGCAAATGACAACCACAATGTATCTGCCCCTCCAGTGAAGCGTGACAAAAATCCTCTCCTAGTGTAATTAGCCTGCTATCAGTTTTCATGCATCACGGTGACATATCCTTGGCTTTCTTATAATGATATATTTCTCTTAAGTAATCTTATCTGTATCATTATGTCTAAATTAAGGTGCTCCATATCCTTAAAATTGTCTAATACAAACATGTGAAGATTTATAGAAACAACATTTAATTAAATTTAGAGGGATTCAGAGTAGCAACCATTTGTTCATTGTTCAGATGTGATCTAAGGCAAAATCATTAATTTTTTACAGAATTTATCAAGGAAGGTCTATAAACACAGATGATTAAAGTTCTCCACAATTCTTCTAAGGACTATTTCAGCTGTACAGTTTTACAGCTTTGTTATAAGTGATAGTATATTTTCATTCAAAAATGAACAAATTATTTTCTCCTACCACAAATCCTTCATTTTAAAGCATACCTTTTGATCAAAACAGCTGTTAAGCTATCCTTCTTTGATTTTCCTAGAACTGACTGGTGAAACATCTATGAACTGGTGTCTTACATACATCACCTGGGAACAATACTTCCCTCACTGCTGTTTTCCCTTATTTCCCTTTTTTTTTTTTTTTCATCTCACCTGACCTTGGAGGACTCCAACCCATGGGGTCCGTATCTGAGATCACTCTCTTGGTTTCCTTGTCTGTGGTGACTATATTCAGTGGAAGCTCAGCACAGTCCATTTTATCCTAATGTGGAGCTCTGTCACAGAGGAAGAAGATTGTTCTGTGGAAGCACTCACTTGTCTCTGCTGACTCTGAAAGAAGTTTATGCAACTAGGTCAGGTGAAGACTTTCACACTGTAGATGCCTAAAATGAAGAATCCTGATGAGGCAATGTGCTGGGGTTGCAGTGCCTGATGTTTCCACAGAAGTTTATCACTGAGGTACCTGAAGGTACAACCCCTCTCTGCCCATGACAATGTAGGTTTTATTTAGGTAATAATTAGAACTGTATGACTTCCACACTGAACAGTCTGGGGATTCTTTGATAACTATGCCCAAAGTAAACCTGATCTTTCTTTGTACCTTCAAAACATCACTTTCTTTCTTCACTGGATTTCCTCAATGACAGATAATTAGCTGAGTTCTATTCCAGTATTTGCAAGCATTTCACAGTCTATGAGGAGTAATTCAGCTTCTATACCGTGCCAAAAAAAAAGTCTGATTCATTCAGTCATTCTATACTTACTGCTGACTTCAAAGAAAGCTCTTCAGATCAGTGTCATGTGAACAACTTTAGTTTCTTTAAGAAAAGGAACAATATAAACATGAAATATTGCTCCATTAAATTAGCTATTTACTAAAAGACAGTTATTCTGAAAGTAACTAAGGAAGCTGAGAGAAGAACACGATGAATGGGAGCTGTGCTCTTTAAGATAGCTCCTGTATAACTCTGTTGTATTCTTACCTATCACTCTTACCCATTTCATTCATCTATTCATACCAGATTCCCCTAATATTTTATTTTGGTTCTCCCTCACCATATTTGTAGTAGGATCACCCAGTTTTCTTTGCAAATGTCAATTTATTTTAGGCCATATGTAAGCAGCTGTAGTGCAAGTTCTATTAGCAGCAGAATTTCAAACTGACCCTCTTCTGGTATTCACAAGGTAGGTAGAGTAGGGTAAGAGGTCATAATCATATGTGCAATGCTTTAATCATCTGTAATTAGAACAACTTTTGGCATGCTTAAAGTCACTTGTGAGGCCATCTCATCAGCAAAATCAAGGTGACAGAGCATCTCAGTCTTCAGCACAGACCACATTAATATCATTGGTTTTGAATTGGTACAGCCCAATCACACATGAACAGAGCAGAGGTATAAGTACTTTTCAGTAATATTCTTGATATTACAAAGATTCTGATAACCAGTGTTAATCTGCTGGTATTATTGCTGTAAATCTGACTAGTGAATATGCCTCAGGAGAAAAACCACAAATACTTATTTTCCTAACAAGATCATACAGCAATGACTTTTGTTACTATGCATATGAATTAAAATATATTTTTAAAGTAATTTTAAGATGGAGTGGTCTTCTTAGGAGGAATGTTCACAAACTAAATCCGAGAGCTGACATAATAGTTCAGAACATTAGTGAATCAGCAGAGACATGCTGTACACCCACTACCTTTAAGTCTCCATCTCACTGCCACCAGCTAATAAAAAAAATCTTGAAATGTCTTCTAGTTCTGAATCTTAATAGCCCCTGGTGCTGGGAGAAATCATGTAGGAAGGGAGAAAAATTCTTCTTCTCCCACTACTCCCAATCTAATTCTTCAGAGATCTTAACAAGCATCTGTTGATTTTAGGGCATTTGATTTGGAGAGACATTTGGTCTAATTGAGTATAATAAAATGAAGATGTTAAGAAACAAAAGAACCAAATAGGCTTCAAGGTAAGGACAGACAAGTGACATCCTGACAAATGATCCACCAGGTAGACAAGCCAAAATGCCTCTATTAGGCCTGATATCAGCCAGCTGGAGCCTTTGTTGTGCTCACATATCATACAATGACAGGCACTGGCTTTGGGCTATATAATGTCAGCCTCTCACAGACGGAATTTTTTGTAAACCTGACATCAGAAGTTTTTCTCAAAATTTTGGAATGTATTATTCCCCCTCCTCTCTCCCCTCCCATACTTGACAACAAAGGATACATTATTTTCACTGATGATCAGAAGAGCCAATTAATTATTACTATTCAAGCAGCAACTAAGCGTAAAAGCAAGATGCTACATATTTTGCTGAAGATAGTATCATTGGAACAATTGGATGAACACCGCCTCTCAGTTTTTCTTTTGTAAAATTCCATATTTTTGTACAACACCCTAGCACTTTTCTTTTTTTTTTTAAAGAAAACTTTCTGGAGGAGAGACACTGACACCAACAGGCAGGGTCTTCCTGTCTGGCAGGACTAAACCAACCAAAGGGATGTAGAACTTCCCTGTTTTAACACTGACATGCCATGCTGGGAAGAACCACATGTCCCAGAAGCAGCACATTGTGGTCAGCACTTTCAAACCAATGCGTAGGATGTTAGTTGTTGCCCTCTGAAAATGCAGTGAGCTCCTAATGCTCAGTTAGGAAACTGGTGTGAAGAAAGGAAATTTTTTTCCCAGGTGAAACATAGAGAAGCCACTTCCTCATAAAGGTTTATTTTGCTGTTTTGCATCCCTCCCTCTGACCCTGTCTTTAGCCAGCTTCTCCAGCCATCGGTAAGGAGAAATGTCAGAACCAGCGAGACCTCTAAATCCTGTAGGCAGAACTGCTGTGTGATAGGGGCTACCAAGCACATGCAAAAGATGATGGGAAGGAACCAGTCTCTCTCTTCTCTGGCAGTGGCAGCCCCTGCTTTGTCTACTATGCACTTGACTGAAGAGTGCACAGAAAACATCCTGCTGGTTTAAGAGTTCCCTTGAACCTTGGAGGTGCATATGAGACCAACAGGAAGAGCTGTTTTGTATTTTGCTGCTCTCTAAGGAGTAACAGGAAAGTGTAGTTAACTACTGAGACTGCATTATATTTAAAGTGCAAGAAGTTCCCCAAATCTTGCTGCTGTGGATTCAGATTCTTCTAAATAAAACATTTCATTATATTGCTTATGTTCAGTGACTTCAGTGGTGTTGGGTAATGAGTAACAGCTCCTCTAAACCCAAAGGTCTGACAAAATTAAGTTGTAATTTTGTCCCGGTGTCTGGGGTTAACATGGCTTGGTGAAATTACTGATTCCTGACTACTTGTTCCACTACCTTGTAGGGAAAGTGTTTAAAGTAGTTCAATATATCTTCATAGTATTTACAAAGGAGGTGCTAAAAAAAAGGAGGAGAAATAAAAGGAACCAGAATAAGCTTTCTGGTACAGACGGTCATGAATATTTCTGCATCACCTCCTCTTCTCAGAAAATACAGGGAAGGGAAGCCCCTCCACTGCTACATTAATCAAGAGCAGAGGTCATGGCAATGTGGAATTGACATAATAGGCATGTTTAAGTGCCTTGATTTGTCTTAGTCCAGCCATGAGATCAATAAATAAAGTGAAAAACGAGCACACAAAACAAACCCGAGACTGACAGTAGAAATACACCAGCCCTGTGGCACATTACCACTTTCAACACAAAATGATTTAATATTTCTTCACATGTATCCTGTCTTTGCTTACCTTACAGCAAGTACTGGAGTGAGGAAAGAAGAGTTTATATGAGAATGATTGATAGAGAAATGCAAGCCAGGGATTCCCAGCCCCTTTTGCTGTGCTCACCTGCTAGCTACCTTCAGGAATACCAGCCCCTCCTTCTGGGAACTTAACTCTTCCTTTTGAACCTTCTTGAGGAAATCATCATTTGTAAATAGAAGGAAAATTATACAGTTTTGGATTAAATCTACTAATTTTGAACCAAGGTAAGACAATACTGAGCCTACTTATTTTACTCTGTGAATTACCTGTCTCTGGACTCCCAAATAACTGCTGCAGTGTTATAGAGTTTATCTTCTAGGTTTTTCCTTTTCTTTCTAGCACATATTGCAAATTTAGCAAAACTAACAATAAGGTGATATTGCTTACATTATTGTTGAGAATTTTATATCATAGCTCTAAGACAGTGTAAACAAAAGTTTTTTAATCATACCATTTAAATGTTATTAAAGAAGACACAAAAACCCTGCAAACTTTTATTAGATTGAATAGACTTCCAGAGTATTTTATGTATCATTACCACCACTACTCACAAAAAAATCTGCTACTCCTAAAATATTGACATACAGTACACAAATATTTTCTTTCACATTATTCATAAGCTGTTTGCTGAATGGAAGCATTCAGCTTCTCATCTACAAATAAGGAACTTAGTCAAGAGTTTTCTTATTCAGTAGTGATTTCAGAAAGAAAACAACCATAAAATTAAATTAAACATAATTTCCTTGACTAATTTGAACCATTAGATGGAAAATGTTAGAATAAACTCAATAAGAGCAATTTCATCAATATTGTTTCCTTGTGTTCCAATGCATGGGTTTACATTTTTGATGTTTGGAACTAATTCATAATTTGCATTTCATGCATGACATCCTCATCAAGAATGACTGTGATGGTTTATTTTCAAGGATGCGCTACATTAGTGTAAATAGAAATAACAAGAGTCTATTTGCTGTGGCTTTGTGTACCCACTGATCTACGCAGGCTACATTTTTGCACTAAATTTCTTGTACCTGCACTGCAACTTGGTTGTCTCAGCAAAGGACAGAAAGTTCAGGTGGCTTATACAAGAATACCATGAGCAATGAGTTTTTACTGAGCTTGAAAATTTTGCTGTTGCATGTAGTGATAGCAGTGGCAGCAATGTGTTCAAGGTTTATATATATATATATATATATATATAATAAGTGTCTTTAAACTCTCACCTTGGTTGTCTTCCAGTCATGTTGTCATAACAATATTCCTGGTTTCTTTTTGGATATATAACAATATTACTATATAGAATCTTTAACTGATTTTTCTCAATACAAAAATGCATCTTTATCAGGCCAAATGTCTGAGTGCCCAACAGTCAATGCTTAAAAATGTCTTAAGCCCTGAACAAACCAATTTTTTTAGAGAATGAAAAAAGTTATCAAGAGCAGATGTGAAATTAGTGTGATACTTCCGCTTTTCTTATCTTTTCTATCTAATAATCCCTACAAAGAAAAATTGCCTTTACAGATTATTTTATTTGAACTCTAAACCTTCCATTGGAAGCTGAGTTTTGGTTACAAAGGAATTACATTTTCTCTTATGCTGACTGATTTCTCAGGTAATATGTGAAAGAATTTCACTATTTTTCCTCATCCTGATAATGGATCCTGCCTATCACCTCTCTAGATCTTTCATTAATCTTTCTCTTCACTATACATTTGAAATATATTAATTGATATATTTGAAATACCACATGCAAAGGTCATTAAATTTTCATTGTTCTCTCTTTTGCAGTACTAATGACGAAGTTAGTAGGTAGGTCTAACCCCCAGAGATCCTGCTGAACAACTGCTTCTATGTGATGCATTTCTGTTTGCCATCGTCCCATGTCTACCATCATCCAGACTTCTTTTCAACTTAGAAGTTAATGCATGTCAAGCATTTGCAATCAAAGTAGACACAGAACCTTTGTGTTTGATTCTTAAATCAAACATGGTCTTAGGCCACTGTTGCTTTTTTGGTAGGAGTGTTGAGCTGAACAAAAACCAAACTGCACACAATGCTGCAGGCAGAGCTTGCTCCTTCCTTGTCATCCTGTCACAGAGTGAGGGAGAAACACGAGAAACAAGGAAGTGGCAGAGTGCATGCTCTTAGCAACTTGGTTGCCCTCTAATTTCTCATCTGGATCTTTCTGGCCCATTTCCTGGCCCATTTTTTTGACCTAGACAATTTTTCTGTTACTTCTCCATTCATATCCTAGCTGTCCCGCTATGTCTGTTTAAGGATTAACCCTTAAAGCAAAGAGGCACATTTTCTGTACTTAAACTTCACACATGACAAGTGGTTTCTTGCACCATCTGCAAAGTCTCTTCCCAGTCTAACCCTAGGCCTGCCACATCTTGAAGAGCATAAAAAATAGCCACTTCTGGATGCCACCTTCTGGGTGCAGGGTCCCCAAGGGCATGGCTGGGTAGGTGTATTCCCCTTTGACTTGCATATTGAGTGGTGGCCAAACCATTGGAATGGTGGCCAAACATTTTGATCCTAAACTGTAACCAAGATTGCTTTTGCCACTCAGCACAGAAATTAGTTCAAGCATGAGTAGAAGACTGTGTAGAAGGGAAAATTGCGTGAACAGCAGAGGTAAGAGCTTCCAGGCTTTCAGATACTTTTTTATAATGAAAATCTTCAATTCAGGGCTCAGCTCAGCAAGGAGACAAGAAACAGCAATGGAAGCAGATCCATGATGTAGCGACCATTAGTGGCCTTCACTTTGTCTTGTGGCCCTCAGTTCATGTTTTCATAGGTAAGACTACAAATTATCATGCATACTGCTACAGGCTAACACCCCAGGACTTTTTTGTTTATCATTACAGGTTTACTTTCTGTTTTTAAATTATCTTTAAGATAGAGTCCTGAAAGTAATCCATAGCTCTTCCTTATTTTGATAGGCTTCTGGTATATCTTTCATGACATACCATTCTTCAGTGGTACATCATGAAAGCCACACCAGTTTTGCACCATTAAAAAAAACAACAAAAAAACCCTAACCAATCAAATGGACTAATAATCATGCCTTGAACAGATTAGATAGAAGCTGGACAATGTAGTAGTCTACAGATTCTGCACCCATAATTATTTTTGATCCAGAAAAATTTATTTGCAATAAATTTACTGCAGGTCCTACCAGACTCAAGCTACATCTATGGAGTGGAGAATCCATTTGGGCGTCAGAACTGTTGATGCCAGAGTTTCAAAAAAAACCTTTTACTGATAGTGTTCAGATATACTCATGACTCCATCAGGTCTTCTAGAACATACAGAAACACCTGATTTGTGATTTGTGGAAACTCCTCTTGTCCATCAGTAGATGGACCATGAGGAGTTCTTGTATTTCTGCACTGTGCAGCCCAGTGTTTCTGGAATGTTGTAAAGAGAGAGAGGGCTTGTGGAGCAGAGGGCATGTGCTTGGTCTATACCAGACACATAAAACAACAGCAGCTAAACATCTTCCAGCTTATTTTGTACTGCAGGCAGTAAATATAATGTTCCTATGTTGCAAAGTCCCAGGGTGTCTTGGGCTCACATGGATCTAGCACAGGTTTCTCTGTTCTAGTGCGCTAGTTAACCTGCAGCTCAAGGACCTGTCTGAAGGGAACCATCGAACTGACTGTTTTTGTATTGTAGTGGCCACAAGTCCAAACATTTCTACTGGTCTGATTATTTTTTAAGAGGTTACCTCAGAGTCCAAATCTTTAACAAAACAACTATTTACTGAAAATAGAACATCCACATTTTACAGTTTTGTGTATCTTTCACAATTTATGTACTTCCATCATCAAGATGTTTCCAACATATTGCACACCATATGCTTCCTTAACCCCACAATCATCTTTACTGAAGATCATCTTCCCACATGCTCCAATATTATTATAATCAAATTCAAAACTTTTTCTCAGGTAAAATAAGTATTCTATACAGCTAAAACATAAAAGAATCATCAATAGAATTAAAATATGCATTTAAATGTTTTTTTATTTTTTTCTTTTTTTTTTAAAGTTACAAATAATCAAATGTAGAAATTGTTTTAATAATAAAATGGAGATGTACTAAATTCGTCCTGTGAATCAGAATAGAGTAAGAAGAAAAATAAAAGTGTACAAAAGAATAACACATTCAGCCTTTATTAAAAAACCAAAAGGTAAGACCTTTCAACAAAATTAAGGAAAGACAAAATTGACAAAATATTTTTTTTCTACCAAATCTGGATTTCAAATGGAGAAACTGTGGCCACCCTAATCTTCTGAAATAAAAAGGATGCAAAATAGGATTTGTCATTTTTCTGGTATCAATGATACTCAGAGTAAACTTATTTAATTATAAAAATAATAGAAAAGATATTGCATCTCTTGCTGCAGAACCAGAACCCATCTCTAACCAGTGGAGAAACAAATTATCCCACATGTGCCTACTGATGGGTGTCTTGCACTCTAATCTGAAGGACTGGTACCCTGCCAGGCATTAAATGAAATGTACTTGTGGTTAGAGCTGAGGTGAAAATCCCTAAGTAGTGGTCATAAAAAAGGGAGGAAATCTGATAGCAGGGAAATTCCCACAGACTTCAGTGATTTAACTGTCACTGCACTATTCTTTCTTACACAGCCTTATTTTCTATCCTTTTAACATGGTGCAATTCACTTTTAATTAGAGGGTAGCTGACACAGAATCATTAGAAGTGGAATGAATGTTATGTTCTAGTTCTTCATCTGCTTCACAATGCCTGGTGTTAAAATAATTTAAAAAGATTTAAAGGATGAGAGTGCTTGTGGGGAATAAAATGTTATCCGTGTTGGGACTTCTTGTATAATTTCAAAAGGGAGAAGGTTTTTAAAAACCGGATGTAACTTGTCTCTGTAAACTCAAATTTGTTAGGTGAACATAAGTGTAACTATCCTGATTGCACAGTAATAACTACAATTTCTAGTTAGAGGAGACCAAAAAAAGAAGGTAGAGAGGGGCAACTGTACCCAGTCACAACTTACTTTGTATGTGCTTTGGATATCCTCCCCTCTGCTTCCCCATCTAAACAAAAGAGGTACCACTACTAGTAATTATGTACAGGTTAGTAGATCTACACAGTATGAGCCACAGAAACTCCTGAACCAGCATCAACCAGATCAGACACAGGCCCAGCTCAAGTATGCTACAAGTAGTGTATCAGCTTATGTGAGGTGTCCCTGCCTAGGGAGGAAAAGATTTAGTTTCAGATAAGCATTGTTAAAGTGAAAGGTGTGGCTTTAATGCCTGGCTAGTGTGAATTCTAAAACCTCTGCCTCGGGGGCTGGGCCCTGTGAGCCCAAGAAGAATTGCCCCATCCCAGACCCCTCGTGGGGTGTCAGCCCAAGGAGTTCTGGTTGGGTTTGAGCCCCTGGGGTTTCTCCCTTGCTGTGTTCCTAGTGGCCCCTGACTTTGAACTCCACCCTGGTTCTGTCCCTTAAAACCCATCACCCTGCCTCTGTTCGGGGCTCTCTGTCTCTGATCTGAGTTTGTTCCTGTGTTGAATAAATGCTTTCCTGAGCAGAAGCCCATCTCATTCGTGTCCCATGCCACTCACTGGTAACTGCAGCCTGCCTGGACATGATCCTGCAGGTGCAGAATGCAACATGCTTAATGCAAAGTTGTCAGAACAAGAGCATAAAACTTGCTTCCTTCAGGGCCCTTTGAAATTACAGGCCTTTATTAAATTGCACACAAATTTTGCATTCTAGAAATGCCCTTGATTGTTTGGGTTCACTCTGTCTCTGTGTACCCCTGTGTCCAAGATGTCCGGGATTACTGCCATCAGGAAGTAATACAGAACACACTGGATTACCAGCAGCCTATTGGAATAAAAGGAATTGTTGACTGTGCAAAGAAATGTGTTGCATTGCAGCCATGTATATAGAAATAAAACCCAATCAAGGCTTTGTTTGTTAGTTAGATATTTCCTTGTGCCTTTTTCCTTGGACATAATTGTGTTTGAATATTGGATATAAAATAAAAATAAAAATAAAAATAAAAAGGCCTATATTGATATGAAAAGGTTGCATGGTTTCATAAAATAGGTAATGAGAGCAATTAGCCTTTTAGTGAATTTATATGTTCTGCTTAAATGTTTGCAGTCCAAGTAATTAAGGACAGTTTTACAGCAACCAGCTTTAGATGTTAATAAGTCTAACTATATTTTACACAATTGTGGAGTTAATGTAGGAAAATATTGCATATCTGATGGTGCTAGAACTCTGCTGTGAGTGATGTAAGGGAACCATGCATCCAGACACCTAGGATGGTTAATATATAATTAATAAGTAGAGTTTATGAATATGGATAGAAATTAAAATGCTCACTGATAAAATGTTGCAGCACGTGCCACAACGAATCCCTGAGAAGTGACCAGCTCTTTCGGGGCCCAGAATGCACTGCTAAATAAAGGCTGATGAGCAATAAAGGGATGGGTCTTTGTGTGGAAATCCTAAAGGGCTTAATCTTTGAAGGGGTCAGGGACAAAACCAAAACTGGCTGGAGGGTCCAGGGTTATATATGGGCAAGAGGGGGTGGATCAGAGAGTCAGGGTTCAATGGAAATAAGTAAAAGTGGTGCAGAGGTGGGGTTAGGGACAGAACAACCAATAGAAAAACAGGGGTGGAGAATTGCACCAAACTGGGGCCAATGGGGATTGAGGGAATGGAGAACATTCTAGGAATTAACTATAAATGGCACACTGGGGTGGAACAGAATTACATAAACTTAACAGACCAATGAGTAAACAGATATTAACATATAACTGCAGAGATCTGTGGGAAAGAGGCTTTTCTCACCCCAACCTAGAGGTGTTATTTTTTGCCTCCATTCCAGGATTGAGGGACACAGATTTTAGTCCTAGGCCCTTGGGGCTCCACAGTAAAAGTCATTCTTAGGAATTTAAATTGATTTTCTGGGAAGCAATCTGGTTTCTATTGTTTGTTTTGTCTCTTCTGAATCAAAAGGATTATGAACATGACACTGATCTGCTGGGTTTAAGTGATAGAAAGCTTATTTCTTTTTTTAGTTGAGCTGAACTACAACAAAAGAGCTACTTAATTAGATTTTGCTGCTGTTACTGAACAAGCACCCACTACTCATTAACATTTTTCATGTGATTGTTTGGATGGACAGACCATTTTAAAACAATTCTTGGGCATACCTTTAAGAGCAGATGCTGCTGCTTCAATGAAGGTGTCTAGCACACTGTGAGGTACTCCACAGTTCCAACAGACCTACACAGAGCTGGAAGACACAGTACAGCATCTTCCTGGAGCGCTAGCTGGAGGCGAGAAACCCCAGGGGGCCAACCAAAGACAGGAGCAAGTGCTTCCCTTCATCATCACTGAGGCAACTACCAAGGCCATCAGCAAAGGCCCAATGGCAGTGCAGCACCTTCCCACTCCCACCAAGGGAGTAGCCACCTCTTTGCTAATAAACTAAATGAGTCCTGTCTCAGGCACAGGCCACAGAGAGATGAGCATCTGTGACTGAGCTCTCTCATCCTCTGTGGAGGAGGGCTGCTGACCCAGCTGTCCTCCTGAACTGCCAACTAAAGATTTGGGAGTGCAGCTAAAGTGTCCCAGAGCTGTGCAAGCAGCAGTGTCCAGGCTGGGGGAGCTCCTGGGCAGGCAGGTGCTGTCTCCCTGGGCAGTGTGGCTGATGGCCAAACAAGGGGACTCTGTCCCATGCCCTGAGATCCCCATCCAAGCCTCTCACCCCAGAGCAAACTCTGCAGAGGACGCCTCATTGCTGATGTACCGCTGCTCACTGCAGGGCTGGCCAACCTCAGCCAGCCCCCAGCCTTCCCTGCTCCCCACGGCCGTGACAGGTCCTGCTCTGAGCCCTCCCCACGAGCAGGGAAGTTTGGGACACTTGGATACTGAAGGGACAAGTTTGCTGACCATGCTGACATATTTAAAGAAATAAAGGAAGAACAGTTGCAGTGAAACCTGCAGAAGCATAGTACTAAAGAGAAACATATTATTACATATTATTACACTAAGCATATTATTAAAGTATTATAAAAGCATATTATTAAATGAATGTTAAGTTAGTAAATGTTAAAAGCATGAAAATCAATGCAGATAAATGTAAAACTATATATATAGAAAAAAAAAACCTTGTCTGAACTTTCCATATATCATAATACACTCTTCGGTAGGATTGAATTTGGATTATAATAGATTATTTAATTAAAACCTCCATCCAGTGCTCAGCAGTGGTCAAAAAATGCAGAATGCCTGCCAGTTCTAGCTCAAAGAGTCCTTGGTGTTTTCAGAAATCATTCAGATTTCTAACAAATGAAGATCCAAATAAGTTCATGTATCTGGGAGCATTCACCATAGGAAAGAAGATAACTAAAGTAGAAAATAGTGCTGTTCTTCATTATCATATGTAAATAGAAAAGGTGACTAAATCTTTATTGCTCTATGTTGTTTTCTACCAAATGTAGGAGTAGTAACAGAGGATAGGTAGCAACTTCAATGCAAAAAAACAAGGCAGTTTTTACCATGTTTTTTAGTTATCTGGGAAAATCTTTAGATATTCACATGAAATTAATGTATGCTCTTGTTGATAAGAATTCATTTTGACATTACATCAACTAGTAATAAAATAACTGATCTTGAAACCCTAAATTTGGTATTACCTATATTGTTTTGATCAGCTTCAGATACTAACATACTTACAGTCAACCCAACATGTAAATGAGAGAAAAGCAGACTCTTGGTTTCTAGAGTGATGATAGGTACAGTAAATATAAGAAAAAATTGATTATCCTTAATTCTCAAACCTGGATGGCAACTTGGTCTGAAGTTTTTGTCTATATGGGGGTTGAACAAGTTGATTCAAGTTGATTGTTCATTCATTATTTTCCTTTCTTCTTACAGCTATGGGCATGAGAAATGAACAAATAATGAATACCACATGAGCATCACTCTTTGCTTTGGATTAATGATATCTGTCAAGTTTAATTCTCTTGCGTGTTAGACCCCAATCTTTGCCACAAGTTGGAGCTCCATGACACATCACACATATATGAGCATGATCTGTCCCAAACCCCCATAATTATAATCAAAATGCATAATAAACTATATAACTATTATCAAAGTGAAATTCAGTTAGACTATATCCTGAGCTTATTCATTTATTAAATATTTATGTATGTAGGTAATGTAATCTATTAAAACAGATTTGGTGTCTTAATAAACTAGACATAAGAATCATTACAGCTTAAAAGGATTAATGTTTTTTCCTCATTTTGACTAAAGATTGCAGAAAGCACAAAAAAGTATTTAAGTTTATATGTGGTTCCACTCTTTTAAATTAGAAATATTTTAAATTCAAGAAAAAATGTAAAACAGAAATTAAAAATCTGAAATGTTGAAAGCAGGGCAACTGGGATAAATATGAATGTTCCACAGCATCTTTTTTTAAACTTTAGAAGCAGCATGACTTTTATTTTAGGAAAGTTGAGTCATTTTTAATGAGAATAGAACCAGCTTAAAAGTTTGAGTAACACACTGCACTTCTTAAATTATTTGGGGCTTTATCTTTTTTTTTTTCTTTTGAGTATAAAGAAATACAAAGCTGTATTTTAGCCTCTGTTCTTTCGATAAAGTGCTAGGCTTATTTTGCAAAGACTGTCTTTTTTTTTTTTTTACCCCCACCTTCTAAATGTGTGTGCTTATTCTAGTTTGCATTCTGATGAGTTAGAAAATGTACATTGTTCAAATTTCAATGTATTAGTATTTAGTCTAGTACTGTTACCCTTTTTTTTTTTTTATTTTTAGTTCAGTGAACAATTGTGATGAAAGTCAAAATACATTCTTCTGTTTTAAAGTATATTGTGCTTATCTCAGGGTTAAGAAAAAAATTAGTTTTTTTGTAGCACAGCAGAACACCTTAGTCCATCTAAGCCAGAAGGAAGATATTACAGGTAAGGAATCTCTGTATATAATTAGTAGAAAATTTTACATAAGTAGATTCTGGGTAAATAGGTATTTATATTTTAAATAAAGTGTTCTAGATTTTGAAATTAAATGAGTCATGGATGCCCCTCCTGTTCCTAAAAGATTGGATCATGTTATCAGTGGGGTTTCAGTTTTATGCAATGCAGTTACGCTTTACCTTTCAGCCAGTTGTCACAGCTGCACTGTAAAATTGTGCCATATTCAATCTTTTTGAAGTTGCATACTCTCAAAGGGGTTTTTTTGTGGTTTAGAGAAATCTTATTCTTATAGAATAAGAATTTTTGCAGTATTGGAGACAGATTGCCTCTGCTTAATATGTGTATGGTAATCATCCATTGTCCAGACCTGCATGTACAATAATAAATAAAGGCCCCAGAAAATTGTCTTTTTCATAAAAGGCATTCAAAGACACTACTATGTTTAGAAACCGTGGCTCATGTCTAGAAATATATGTAAGGAGTCTGTGAGCATCTGAATTTTGATATTTCCACAGCATGTTTCTTCAGATTTCCAGGGACTGGCAGTGTCTCCTTCCTGCTTTAGCAACCCCCACTGCTAACTTTCCCTCTATATCTTTTCATGGAACATATGGTAGGTGGCATTACTCAGCTAACAGATGTGCCTTTATGATGCTTGCAATTTGTCCCGTGCATGCAGGGACTTGTGGTATATAAACAGAGATCGGTAACACTTGATAAGGTCATTATGCTGGCTGGTTTTGTTCTATGTGTCAGCAGTCTCCAGGACTAGAACTAAGACCCATATATCTGACAAAGACCTCATTTTTATATCTTGCTTATTGTAGATGGGCTGTTAAGATTATATGATTTATTAGCTTTTTATGGGCTCTCTGCTATGTTAGTATGATGGGTACCTTGGCAGTCCCTTTCATTAATATCCCATAATAAACTATTTATGATACCACCATGGACTTGTGGAGACATATTTTACATCTCTGCGTAGTACGTTAAAAAGCTGCATAGACATGAGTTTTGTGTCAGGGAGCAATAAAAAGGGCTCCTATCAGGTTATAACAGTGTTGACTATGATAGTAAGAATAAAGGTCCACTTTAAAAGACAAGAAAAGCACAAGGTTATTGGTCTTCCTTCACCACCAAATATAGTAAATTTTGTGTCAGTGAAGAACATTGAAAATGGACAAGAAGATATTGCAAGCTACCCAGGATGAATGCATCCCCTTTAAGGTATTGTTTTTATGCACTTCTCAGCTGTGGGTTTGAGAGGGCTCCTGCTGACACAACTTGATTAGTCCCAGCAGACTCAGTGCTCTTTCCTGCAAGTGGCATGAAAGCAAATGAGGACAGTCAGTTCTGAGGTCTGAAAAATCCTATTTATGTGCTTTAAATACAAAGGCATGTAACATGAACTAGGTGAAATCTGTGTTCTTTGTGAGTGTGCTGAGATGAGCTATTTTAATATATTCCGTGAGAATAATAAGAAAGTTCTTTAGCAAGGACAAAAATGCCACTGGACCACCCTGAGTCAGATTTTGCTCTACTTTACGTCTGAAATCATTGGAGAGGGTGAAGAAGAATCTATGGTACAATGGGATTTTGTTCTTCAAACATTCTAATGATTGCTTAATAATTACTGTCAGAGCTGTGATTCAGTATAGCAACTTGCATGCACATCTGGTGTTTTTTGCTTTTTTCCAGGGGTGGTGTCCACAACTTCTGTGGGCAAACTATTTCATTGTCCTATCACCCTCACAGGGAAGAGGGTTCCCATCTAGGTTCCAGGACTTCCAGCTGTATCCTTTTTTTATGGACAGTTATCTCTCTTTAAAAAACCCACCAGCTTCTGTAATCTGTTGACCCTTTCCTTAACTGCAAAGTAAACAGAAACCTTTGCCTGTTGCAGATTTGACACACAAACATACAAAAAACAACAAACAAACAATAGTACACATAAATTTTTTTTTCCTGAATTTTCAATGTCTAAGTATCTATTCTGTCATATACTGGGGATACAAGTAAACTGTAGGTTTTGAATTAAAATCCACTTTAGTATGACCAGGAACATACACAAGCAATTTGAGGTATCTACTGCAGTAAGAAATCAAGACTGAAGAAATAAATAACCTGACATCTGTAAGAATAAAACCCATGCATGTTAGCAATAGAAAAAAATTTGCATCATTTTAGAAGATGAGCAGTCAACATAAAAAGATAACTTTTAAGAAAATAATCTAATAGCAGATAGAGTGTTGATTAAAGGATTGTAAATAAAGTACTGACTATTATAACATATGGTAAACTATTCAAATTTGGCACTCTGGTACAGATCAGATTTTGTTTCTCAGTCTTTATTCTTATATAGCATCACATGCCAATGAGTAATTGAATCTACAAAGCCAGGTTAAAAAAATTACTCAGAATTGATTATATATGCAATTATGTTGCTTGGTTTAGCTTGCTTTCTGAGAAACAAGGGATATGTGGTCTTTATTTTAGACAGTAAACTCCACTAATTTTAAACCAACTATCCAGTCTCAAAAAAATTTGATAAACATCAGATACATACTCCTGTGTAATGTTTTATCACAGTCAGCTCCAGTGAGAGTATGCACTACCAAGTTATATCACCTTTGTCTTCCCTTCCAGCTGTCCCTGTGGTCGCAGGAAACCTCCAGTACAGTGTACTGCCACCCAGATTAAGGAATAGGAAAGGTATCATTCAAGGTGGTTGGTCATTGGAATAGGCTCCCCAGGGAAGTGGTCAGGGAACCAAGCCTGTCAGAGTTCAAGAAGCATTTGGGTGATGCTTTTAGTCATATAGTTTAGTGTTGGGAAGTCCAGTGAGAAGCAGGGTGTTGGACTCAATTATTACAGGTCCCTTACAACTTGAGATATTCTGTGGTTCTATCATTGTCTAATAAATGCTTATCAGCCTTGTGGTTATTTTGCCTTCTAGAGATAAATTTGGACATGTTTGAACTGGAAAGTCTCACATATTCAGGATGAAAGCTCTTCATAAAGATATGGGTGTGCATCCTTCTAATTCCTTTTTACAGGAGAAAAGCGCATCCAGCTGCACAGTCAAGGCACGAAGCCTCTCTGATTGGTAGGAATGTTTGAACTCATATCTGAGCAGGTCACTTTGGAAGCATTACTTCCTCTTTCTCTGGTTTCTTTGAAGGTTAGGTGCTAGAGAGTGTTCAGCTTTCCTGGCCTGTTGGCATGAGGAAGCTTTGTGCCAGACAAGGAAGCACCCAGGACTCCATGACTGTTAGACTGTTTGGGTTTGAGGTTGTGTGTTGGGACAGATTCACATGTGTGCAGATTCACATGTGCCTTTGTGAATCTGCAGGGTGTTCATTTATAGACATGCAACCTGGTGAACCAAAATAGTTGCCTTTGTTAATAGTATCTAAAAAATTTTCCTGAATAAGAGCATTCATCAAATGCAGTCACCTACCAGGTTCTCAAAACATTTTTCACTCCATATAAACACACATTCTGAGCCAGTTAAAGGAGCCTGAAGTCCATGTGATTAAAAATGTGCTGGCTCTGGACAAGGATCTGCCTCTTTTGTATTCTTCTTCATATAAAAGAAGAATCACCATCCCTGGATGTGTTAAAAAATGTGCAGAAGTGATACATAGGATCATGCTTTAATTGTGGACCCGGCAGAGTTAGGTTAACAGTTGGACTTGATAATATTAGAGGTATTTTCCAACCTTAATGGTTCACTTTTCCAAGAAATTGTTTTTTTGAGTGTGTAATTTGATATACATAACTTGTTAGTGATATAAAGTGATCAAACTGGATCACACTTTCAAAAACATTTCTAAAGGGTACTTTTCAAAAGTCAGATCTTCCCGCTTATTTCCAGCTTGCCATTGAAATACTGTCATTTTTCCATTTGCTGTGTCAAATTTACAGTGCTCTCCCCTGTGCCTAGTTATCCAGTGCTCAAGTGTTGAGAGCAATAGACCTCTGAATCAACTAAGCACTCAGGTCTCAAAGTAAAATGAAAAGTAACCCTGTAAGTTGTACTTTTGTCAGGCATCTCATCACCTCATGTCCCAGGTGAGGAATTCTGGTCTCTAGAGAACAGCTAAGATAGAGAGTTTCATTTACCTTACAAGGGGAACACAGTGATCAGGTTCAGGCATCATTATTACCACACCACAGTAGAATATAAACACAGCTGTAAATGGAGAGACTTGGCACTGGAGTGAAACCAAGACTAGAGTTTTTTAAATGGTTCTGTTTCTCAATTCAGGTTGTTAAGCAAATTAATAAAATACCTACTCATTATTAATATAATTTTATAGGATTTTATATCTAAGTGTCATGAAGAAATTAACTAAATTTAGGTAACTTAGGAAGCATTCCAACCTTAGCAACTATAACACACTGGGATTTATTTAAAGGGATGAAGAGAGGCTGTAACTTGTAAATAGTGCTAAACACTAACACAGCATAAAATATTAGGCTGTATATTTCAAAGCCTTTACATTAATATAGTAAATTGTAAGGATTAATTTTAAGCCAGTGTGAGTCACTACATTTCTCCTTTATTCCTTGTGGTATACTAAATATTGAGTTTTCAATAGAGGCAACGATAGCACAATATTCTGAGACTTTCTGTGTTTATATAGGGGACTACAAGTAAAAACTATCATCTAGTATGCTTACTATATCTTACTATGCATCTGTAGTTATCATGGAGTGAAGTCAGAGTGACTATGGGATGACACTTTCCTAATGCTCTGCTCCTCAGAGCTGGATTTACTGTGATCTCTACATAGAACTTGGAGCAGTCTTCAAATTTATGTACCAGCATCTTTGCCATTTAACAGATGAGTGTATTGCAGTCCCTCATAATAAAATGTTCTGAATATTGCAAAAATCCTATGGTTTCATCTCAAATGTTGCTTAACTATGTAATGAAGGCCTATGGTATTACAGTTTGAATTAACGTGATTCAAAACATAAACATTGACAGTAAAACTGGGTGAATACATATTAATATGTAACTACTGCCTAGCCATCATTTTCTTTGGAAAAATTTGCATTCAAATATCAATCAAGTGATGAGACATCAGCCCTGGGAATACAATCACAAAGATTGTGCTACACTGGCTCTGAATTGCAAACAGACCTTTCCCTGTGGAAGTCCTCTTTTAGACATACTGCTTCAGCAGAAGAGAACTACTGTGCCTTTCAGATTAAGAAATTGTGTATCTAAGAAAAATATTTTCCCCAAGAAAGGTTAAAGTTATGTTGGAGTGGGAAAGTTCCAGAATATCTTTGATAATTATTTTTATGCAAATAGCATCCTGTTTCACTCTATAGACTTACTTATGCAATTAATACAGAAGTTCTGTGCACAGAAATTTTGTAATAAATTCCCCTTTCTTCAATGTTGGTTGAAGAAACAACTATAGCACAGTGGAAAAAAGCAATATACAGAAATTTCTCCCAGGCATTCTGGCCATTAATAATTGAAAATTCTTGCAATGATCTGAGCACGATTACTGATACAGGTTTTGAAAAATAACCTGTAGTGTTACTTCCCTTCTAACCATCTCTGCACCCTTGGTGAACTGCTGACAATATCTTGTGCCTGTGTTGCTCAAACATTGCAATGAAGTGCATGTTTCCTATGGCCCTAAATCCAAGGAAATGTAGAAGTCTTGTGCTATCTTGTTTCTGCAAAGGAAATATCTGTATCTTGGGAAAGAAAGATTGCTTGATTTGAAGTACCACTCCTAGTGCAGATCCTAAAACTTGATATAGGAAATTGTATCGCTCTGTGTTACAGTGATTTTTAAAACAAGTAAAAGCATGGCTATAGCATAATTACATCCAAGTCTGCCTGTATTTTGATTCTGAAAACTGGGTAAAGTAATTTTCATCTAAGAATAGTCTGAATGTAGCTTTTGTGGTATTCGCTTCCCGAGTGATTTTCTATTTTGTGAGACAGTCTTTTTACACTAGTCACAAACACTTCTGCACTGTGACTTCCCCTTTCTTTTCTAGAATAATGCAAGTATCCTTTTCATTTGTCCTCTGTTTTAGTCATGGAGACTTTTACACCATTCTCACTGAATTATGAAGGTATGCACCCTTTTCCCTTGTATTCTATGAGGGTAGAAAATTACTACTATTGTGATTTCTCCTCAGTCTCCTTTTTAATCCTGAGGCTTCCAGCTAGACTGTCTCACATTTCAGATGTGTACACCTATCTCCTTTCTTCCAGCATCCAGCCTCAATTAGATAATTTAACTATACATTACGCAACATTTTAGCAACCAGGTACCTTTATGCCTTCTCTCTCTGTTCTATGAAGCAAAAGGGATCTTTAGAAAATTGTCAAGTTTGTACCTGAGCTTTCTATTCCAGCAATACAAAACTTTGCTAAGACCCTATCCATCAGGTCTCTCTTTCCTGACTTTTAGGCTGAGTGTCACTAGTCCATGTTTTTGTAAAGATTAAGCAGTATTCTTTCTGTAATATATGTATGTGGCTTCACTTTTTTCCCCTGAAACATTACATATGTGGTTTGGTGGCTGAAATTGGAACACCACATGTTCCTGCAATCTGTCCATCTCTGACAGCTTAGTTTCTTTATTCAGTGGCTGCTCTGGTGCTGATAGAGGTGTCAGAAGAAATTGTCTATCATTTGAGTGGGTTTGTCACTCGTATGAATCCATTTTATCACAGCTCCAGAGCATCCCCAGAGACAGTACTAACTGCTTTGTTTTTAATTATAAAGTCAATCTTTGTGTTCTCCATACAGACAGCCATGCAGCCAATCATATAATCACCTTGTGCAAAATCTAGAATACAAATATTAAAATTTATCCATCTTTCCTTTGAAGTGATCTGCGAAGATTTCAGAAGGGTCTCCATAGCATTGATCCCATTTATGGTTCATCTATTTCTAAAGTATCATGACTGTTCCAGACACGCAGTTCGTGTTTTAGCACATCTTGTCACAAAGCATATTCTCTTCCCAAAGTGAAGGCTAAGATATTTAAAGCAGAATTATGGCTTAGTTGAAATCCAAGGTTAAGGACGTATATATTTTTTCAATTGAACTTTAATTGCACATCAAATAGAAACAAATTCTAGGTATTTCCATGGGAATACAAAGCAGTCCAGGAAACTGAATTCAGGCTCTGAAGGAAATATAAAGTCTAGTCAAGGTGTCTTAATGTTATATCTTTTGTTGTGTTCTTTTTACTGGTTTTGATTGATTTTGGTTTTAAATGAGCTCTTTAAGAATTGGTATGAAACACTCAAGATATTTTAGCTTATTTTGACACTTGCAGTTAGCCAATACATGGGTCTTTCAAAATTTTTCAACACCAAGGAGTAATTTGGTGATGTAATCAGACATTTCTTGGATACAGGCATGTTTATTTGCAAAGAATGTGCACAAAATTCTATTTTCTTAAACACCCTTACAGTTAAACAATAAGCGGGTATTTCCTTGCACAACATTTCAAGTTTCATTCTACATAGAATTCTATCACTTTTTTATGTGTGATGCTTATTCCTGCTTGCTGTCTTTTGGCTGCTTTTGGCACTTCCATCAAGTGATACCCAGTAAATTTCTACTACCCACTTCCCCTTTAGTCTTCCACTTGATCTATGTTTTGGGTGGAGGATTCTGTTGTTTCAGGTAAAAGGAAATACATCTTTTATGCTTCATCTTAAACCTAGTGTGAATTACAGCCTTGTCCCAGCATGAACACATTTTCTTCTATCACACTTACTTCATAAATTCAATCTTTTTAATAATTAAGTAGTTCCAGTCTGCTTGACATTTTAACCGGAGGCAACAATCAGACTATAATATTCAGGTTTTAAATGCCTACTTTACTCTGCTTTTGTAACATTGAAAAAAATATCTATAGTAAATGTGATATGTAGTATGGTATGGAGAGGCATAGGTCATACTGTATCAAACTTCAACAGCTATATTTCATCCAGCTTAACAGTGACTCAGTGAGTAAGATGTCCTTAATTGAGTGCCTGCAGCCCCTGTGTAGAAACAGTGAAAATAGACTGGTGCTTTTGAAGGTGCTTAATCTAATGCCTAACACTAGGCATAAAGTGAAATCAGGTAATTTAGATTTTATCTTGTGGATGCCTTTCCCATGTTCTGGAATGTGTCAAGAAGCAAACTGTCCAGATCAGTGAGTTTAAGGGTCATCCTGACAGGAGTCAGTTAATTTGCACTGAGAGGTATTATTTTTTTAGCGAAGATGATGCGTGAAATTTATGCTCAAATGACTGCAACGCCAAAAATGTTTTAATATCTTTCAGCACACTCCCTCTTAAGCCCTCAAAAAATGTTCCTTAATTACTCCAGCTGCAAATGGCATCAGCGTGATGATTCTGATCCCATGATTCACATATAGTCCATATACTTATCTAAAATTTTCTTGGCTTTTATAAGCTGGCTTTTGTAGTTCCATAATGTTTCAGTAGGAAAAATAATACAGAAACTGTATAAAGTTTACATAGCTCAAAAGTTATGTGTACACAAAACCTCATAATAATCTTTCATCCATGGCTCCTACTATGACAGTTTTCTGCTTAGGTTCTTTTCATGCTATTCATACTTTGCAATACATGGAACCTATGCTGTAAATCAAGGCCCATGACTGAGAGGTATCCACTGCAAAGTCATTTATAGGAGTGATGGAAGTATTATAATAATAACAATAATATCAAACAATTTTCATGAACTGTTTTTCCTGGCTAGCACCAGTACAACCATCTGGCTGATATTCATTCTTCTCCATTCCATTCTTGCCCTTTTGTTGTCCTCCTCCACCTTTTAAACTCTAGCCAACAACTCCACTAATACAGCAACAAATTTACTGGCAAGGTCTGCAGCAGCTGAGCCCATCCCAGTTGATCTGTGCCAGTCAGCCAGCTGGTGAGCTGGAAATTATCTAAGAACTGGCTACAATGCCATTTTGCAGGCCAAAAAGAGACTTTGCCGTATTTGCCTTAAAGAGATGTTTTTCCTTTGCCATGACATTGTTCTCTGATCGTGGCTATTGGCATAAAAAGTTAATATGGAGGAAAGCAAAGAGAAACATTAGCAAATGCACTAACCCACTGCACTTGGAGAGTAGGAAAGTATTTCCTAAAAGTCAATGAAGAATTCTGGAAAATATAAAATTGAGAATAAATGCTGGCAGTTAAACATTACACTCATTGCCATAGTTTATGTAATGCTGATGGCATTATTCAATTTAAATTAACTGCATGGGCAAATAAATTAATAAGCCAAGTCTTGGTGCTATTGCATAGTTTAAGTTTTACTATGCATACATTCTTTTCTTTAGCTATCTCCCACTCTTGCTTAAGATCTCTGTTTTCTTACTATTCTACTGCATTTATTCTAGTACATATTTAGAAAAAGATGAAGTTACGAGGAAACCTTGTTTAATTCAGGTGTTCTTTGTCAATCCTGGAAGTATTTTTCCCTCCTCAGATCTGTTGGCATAAAGTTCTAGTAACATAAAAATTATGTTTTTAGCATTTTAGTTGCCTCATTGCTTCAATTCATATTGTTCCAATACAGTGAGTGCTGCCCACATTAATAAATTATGAGGTCATTTGAACCTGGTCTCTTCCAGCAAGGTTGTTGCTCAGACACTAGGTTAAGGTCATCAGTCTCTCTTCCACTTTAATAAATGTTTAATTTTAATCTATATAGTGTGGAATAGCTCTAACAGTGTTGCATTCCTTGATGATTATTCAGGAGAAATTTGAAATCAAGCTTTTAAGTGCAATGAGTGTTTAATGATAAAGTAGGTAGGTTAATATGATATTGAAGGAGAGCCTTTATAAAGGATGAGGAGGAAGAAGAAAGTTATGCCTGACCCAAACTGCTAACATTAATTTTTAACTGCACAGCTTTATATAACGTACTCCAGCAAGTCCTTGATTTCATCACCAACCTCTTTAAGGAATTTTTATATTTACAAAGAGAACACACTGAGAAAATGAGGTCGAGGTTTAAAATGAGGTAGGTTATGCCCCCTTGGTAAGAGAGGTAAATATCTAAATGGTAAATTTCTAAATAAAAATGTCTAAATGTAAATGTCTAAATAAAAGTGGTCAAAAAAAGCCCTGATAGAACAAACAATGAGAAAAACTTCTGCGATTTAAAGTCACTAAAGTCACTACTGTGTATATGCAGCTCCGAAGGACTCCAACAGTTCTATAAAATATCCCAAATCTCCCTAGTTCTCAGAGTCCAGTCATGTGCTAATGAGGAACATGGAAGTGTTTTAAATCTTGGTGAATTTCATAGAGGATAGGTACTTCCAACCCAGCTGATGATTCTGCAGGTAGTATGCCAAATATGTTCAAATTTAACAAGGAAAGTGTGTCCTGTACAAAATGTGATGTAAGTCATGGAGCAATGCAGTTGCCACTGAAATCATGGTGGCAGTCTGTTCCCCTTGCAAATCACCAAGTCTCTGTGGGAGCTCTGAGTGTGCTCCTCAGGCATAGGCTGAGCCCTCTGTCTCAGGACTACTGGTGTGTAACTTGTTTGTTCAGTGCATAATTGCCTTTACAAGCTACTTACAAATTTGGTACAGTAATGAACTTTCCTCGATAAATTAGTGAAGTCATTTGTATCTACCACAGTCCCAGTATGATAATCACTGAATTGACTTTCACCTTGGTATTATACTCGGTGTTTAAAGAACATCTAAATTTTCTAAGCTCCAGAGAAAAGAAAATCCACACTTCTGACCATCAGCTTGTTACTCCAGTCCCTATAAAACCATGAGATTCTATCTAAAAGAAAAAAAAATCTGCTTTCATTTCATCTATAACCAATATATGCAAAAGAAGAAACCATAGCATTTCTTAACATCAGGATGTTATAAAATATTGCATCTGCAGCCCAAGTGCCAGCACTTTGTCTGGAATTTCTGCCAAAACAGGAGGCTGTTTGGTTGTAATTAACATTTCTCATCCCAATATCATTGTTGATGAGTCCCCACACAGTTTCAAGTACAGCTGCCTGCTACAGTAGTTCAATATGAACACAGGACTTCTGCTGATTCTTCCCTTCTGCTCTGCTTATCATGGGCACTTTTCACTTCAAAAGAATCACAGTTTCCCTCTTACCAGACTTTGTGAGGTAGCCGTATCATGTCTTCTTTGAAGATCTGCATGTGGATTTTGGCTTGATCCATTTGAACTTTTTTGCCTTTAGGAAGTTTTTCATCTTTTTTTTGGATCTGCTGGACTTCATGTCTTACTGGAATGGTGCCATCTTGAGCTAGGTGTCCTTCACCCCTTGTTAAATTATTTGTCCATTCAGTTTGGTGCTCAGATCAGCCATGTCAGATCCTGATGTATTTCAGCCTGGGTCTTCTGAAATTCCTTGACATTGCTTTTCTGTAGTCTCTTGGAAGCTTTGCTAGAACTACATGGAAAGCTAAGCAATTACAAATGATCTAGTGATGTGAGCAACTGTTCTTGAGGATACATTATATAAATGGTCAGCAGGAGACACAATGGTAACCAGCTGGAATGAGAAAATTGCTTACAAAAACAGACACTTGTTATTTTCCCCTAAAACTGCTAATAGAGGAATCACAAGCACCTATTTTTAAATGAAATTAGTCGTTTTTACTATGCTTTGTGTATATTATTCAACTTCTTGCTTCTACTGGAGTTATTACTTACTGATTTATCTAGCCAGAGGCCAGAGTCTATACTTCAGCAACTTCCCTGTTTCAAACAGCTTATGATCCAAGCATAGGCGAGAGAAAACAACACCATGCAAAGGGATTTTAGGGAATCAGGGAGACAAATCTGTGGCAGTTTTACCAATTGCCCTTCTAACAGCATAGCAGTCTACACATGGGATGTTTTTTTTATTGTATTTGAGAAAAAGAGAACAATGGAATTACGAATTTCAGCAAATTTGACTGATTAGCAGGGGTAGATGACCTTTCAGTTGTGAAGGAGACAGAAGCAGCAATGTAGGTGGAGCTGGGTCCTGTGTGCTCTTTAAAGCAGAGACAAATTACTCGATTTTTTCCTGCAGGATAAGCCAGGAAGCCATGAAGGCAAAAAAAAAGTGAAGTAAGTGACCTTACTAGTGACCTAGAAAAATGATCTTTGCATCACTTTTCTGAATGGAATGGAAAAAGATCTGTTATGTTCAGAGAAAGTTCCTATATTTCTGTCCGGCAGCAACATTCTCCTTCTTTATTAGGAAATAGTACACCCAACAATAACAAAAAAATACAGAATTGCAATAGATGACTAGCAGTACAAGCTGCAAAGTGACACTTTGACAAACATTGTTCCAGTGAACAATCCTGAGAAACAGATAAGCAATCATTTCTTAAGCGTATTGGGCGAAGGGAACTCTGACGTTAGGGAAAAGGACAAAATCTAATAAGGGAACTTCCTGAATCTAGATGACAGACATCCAGAATCTATTCTCATATGGCTTAAACAGGTGTGCTCTAATTTAACATAGATATAATTAACAATAAAATGTAGTCCAGTTAGGCCACATGGGTTTTAAACAAGACCAGGGCTTTAAGTGTAGATATGTCAATTATTGCCTTAAACTGTAATAGATTCTACTGCAGGATAAATAATGTTTGAGAAACACAACCTTAAGGTGCAATAATATGTATTAAATATTTATTTCTGCTGAAACAATATGGATCTCTATAAAATGCCTCCAAACACAAAGAAAAAAGGATATGTCACAGTTCTGACACCAAAGAGAACTTGATAACTGATTATATTATTGTACTATTAACTTCTCGTGCTTTGGAATTGTTAGTGAAGTGAGGCTCATCCATCCTAGGGGGTCTTTGGAACCTTTTAATATCCAAATGATGAGACCAGCACTTAATAAGGATCTCACACAAAAAAATTAAATACCATGATTAAAAACAACTCGGTGTCTCTGAATTCTGGATATTTTTTTGTAATACAGAATTTCCATGATTTTCTGATTCAAAGATAAAAGGAAAAAGGGTGGGGGGAGGAGAGAATCAGCATCCAATGTACATCCAAAGAATGACCATTGGAATAACCTCAAAAATAGATATTGTGGATAATTCGATGGTGCTGGAGCAGATGTAAAAAGCAAAATGTAATTTGAAAGTCTCAGAACAATGACTGAGAGGCAGAGTTTATATGGGACTTGGAAAATCTTTCCCCAGGAACATACATGCTTTCAATGTCATTAGTGAGAACTAAGAACATTGAAAAATCATTTGATCTCAGTTCTGCAATACAGTCCATATGCAGAGCCCTGATGTCACCAGAGACTTGGAGAACCATGCCCAGCACTCCATGGGTCTCCTGGAAAATTTTTATACTCACACAAAAGTTATTTCAAGAATGAGTGATGCCACTCAACCATCAAGAGACAAAGCAGATTTTTTTTGTCTGCTATAATTTTGATTGAAATAACTCAGGTCTGCTGAAAGCAATGAAAATGAATCAGACATATTTATGAGGTAAGGACTCTACTGTGTCTAGAGTCATTAAGATCTTTCATTTTTCTTGTTTGATTCAAAGTACCTGTCATTCTCCCTTGAAGCTCTGGCTGCTTCACGAAGCACCCACTAGTCTCAGAGAAAAGATTCTTTTCATGAAAAGCAATAAAAAAAAAGTAATTTTATATCTGAGGTGACTGTTTTTGACAGGGTATATTCTTGTTTAGAGCTCTGAATTCTTTTAAACATTATCAAGTTTTTTGTAGGCAAAAAAAAGAAGCAGTAAGTTTTACTTTTAAGAGCATGTTTGCATTAAGCACATATTTTAAAACAGGTTAAAGCTTGAACTAACTCCCAGCATCTGAATGAGAAGATGTAATAGTCTGAGGCATCTTCCTCTGGGGTCAGAAATTCTTTTCAAATCTTTCACAGATTCTCACAATGAAGGAAAAAATCTTAGGCTTGTTCTGTGCCTCATCCTTTCCTATGGGCATAAATGAAAGTGACGTAACATGCTGTGTTGCTTGAGTTTGCAAATATATACTTTCTCCTAAGGTGAAAATATACAGAAGCTCTGAGATGAATATTTTGTGCCACTATCTCAAGTAAGAAGAAGCTCTTTTCCAAGCAATGCTCATGAGGAGCAACGTGTCAGGAACATCCTCTATGTCAGCAAAGGACTGCATCAGGATTAATTCCCTCCTTTGACAGCTTTTCCAAGCTATTCCAGAAGGTGGCACATCCCCAAAGCTCCCTTGGTAGCTTCCCATCATAGGTGAGGATACTCTACATGTTCTCGATTTCATAAAATTTAAATATTGCTCTAATGAGTCAAAACACAGCCTTTATACTACTGTAGCGTCCTATATTCTTTGACCTGAAAAATATAATGAAACCAGATATTTAAGAGCTGGGGTCAGATGCACATCACTTGAGGCCCAGGGGAGGTCTATGGCCAAGTGCTGTACAGATTGGACCAACCAGGCAATGCTTGTCAAGTACAGTACAGAAGGATATTTATTCCCTTGCCCTGTTTTAGTTCATAGCGTAGATATAGTGCCAGAGGGTGATTAAAACACCCAGCTATCCAGGATCTCCACAAAAGGAGGAGGCAGCCCCAAAACACCTCTTCTCACCCACCAAAATCACTATGGAACTATTCTTCAGAGGGAGCTGTGAAACTAAAGTATCTTTTCCCATGTCTTACCAACATGAAACAAATGTTTTGGAGTCATGTTTTGCACACATTTCGGAGATACAATACAAATCAATATGCTTATCTTCCAGAGTTTATTTTGTGTCTGTCAAATGTAATGCATTTTTAATGCACAATTAAAAGTTTTGATAAAAAATACAGTAGTGTCACATCATTCAAAACTTTTTACTGTGTAGTTTATTCCAACTTAATTTGAAATGGAAATTGTGCTAAATTCAGTGAAATCGTTAATGAAACTAATTAAAACTGCTAAGCTGCTTCTCTATCCAATGTAAAACAATACATGTGCAAAATGGATTATATGACTTTATTATATTATATTATATTATATTATATTATATTATATTATATTATATTATATTATATTATATTATATTATATTATATTATATTATATTATATTATATTATATTATATTATATTATATTATATTATAATGTATAAAATGTTACATGACTATTTCTCCTTTAAATTTTTTGCATTAAAAATCAAGGGAAGGGAAAAGGATATCATTTTAATATCTGTTATACCTTTCTTGGAAAGGCAACATGTTTCATAAGAAGTAGGAAGCTTAGTTTGATCTGATGCATGAGCAGACAGACTGGCTGAGCCCTCCCTGTGCTTGTGAGGAATTCTCTGCTGGGATCAAGAAAGAGTGTGGCCTTCTTATGGATGAAAGCAAGTCATTTTCTCCAGTCACTAGGGAAACGCGATGAAGGAGACAGGACATTTTGTCTATTTAGTTTACCTCCTGAGAAGGCTGTGTTGGAAAAAGGGCCTTCACACACCACTTTGGTGGTGTGTGCCCTCAAGGCATTGTTGAATCAGATAAGCAAAACTTTCAGCAACATGTTGACAACAGGAGAGTCAAGTCCTTATTCTTCTTTAGTAATCACGAAGATCCTGCATTTCCATAACATCTGTTACAGGCACCCATTGCAGTGTACAGTTGCCTCATTATGCCCCATTAATCCTCTTTTTGTGCAGAATAAATAGAGGCCCAGAAAGGGTTTAGCTTTAAATCATGCACCCAGACCACATCACATAAAAATCATTCAGAACTGATGAATGTTGGTTTCTATACGTTGGGGAGAGGGAGAGCAGGGGTGGGGTGTTGTGAACAAAACTGGAAGAAATTAGTTTATTTTCAAATAATTAGAAGTCTGAAATTGATTGTTTGTAGATCACATTTTTTTACATAAAAGCTATTATGAATGATATAGGAAAGGCAAATGTTCTTGGATTTGAGACACAGAAGAAAAGTGTTCAGCCCCGTAAAACATTGTTTAATGAGAAGAAGCCTTGTTGCTCTTCCTCAGATTTACTGATTACTTGTTATTTGTAATTATTTCAGAAATCACACTCTTAAGAATATTCAATTATTCATGAGAAATAGATTCCAAATATAAATACAGCTCCCTTCCTTAAATGTTCATTTATAGCTGGAGAGAGAAAGAGCAGTTCTGCTGAGTGGGAAAAAAAGGGAAATTAGTCATACTTAATCTTAAAAATAAAGGTAGAGTTTCTTTTGGTTCCTTACCATGGCAATGATAACTGTTCCAGAAATGCTACAAACCCAGAGGTTGCCTCTAGGAGACAAAAAGAAAAAAAGATTCCACATGTGGTTTTGAAGGAAACAATACAAGCTTGTTTTTTACTATTCCACTATCTTGTTCAATCACTGTAAACAATTTCCCAAGACTGAATTCAAATATTACAAGTTCAGAAACAGATAACATACAAGATGGGATTAATGAGATCCACCTAATTGAGGGAGATAACATACTGAATAGCTAGGTATTTTATGGTAGTGCTGATAAACAAGATCAATAGTACAGGCAGAAAAGTGGAAAACTGGTATCATCATCATTTATCTGCCATGTAACGTAAGTACCTGTCATCGTGTTATATCTTCAGAAAGGCAATATTAATCTATTCCCTACACCAAAATCCAGAAAATCCACTTCACTGTAAAATACAAATACTCTCTGTTTACTCACAGAAGTGCTTTACTAAATCTTAATATCCAGAAGAGGCAGAAACTAATGCAGTTAAAATAAAGATGTAAAGAGAGCAGCAGCAAGGGTAAACACAAAGCCTTTATGATAATTAAAGAGCACGAACAGTAGAAAATGCAATGGATTGAAGCAAGCAAGCACTGTAACAAGTAAATTAATAATTAGTGGACAAAGGAAGAATAATAAGAGTTTCTCAAAGAGAGTAAGCAATAGTCAGAGGAGAAAGAAACGATTTATCCTCTTAACCATTATAGTGGGAAATTGGAGCCGATGGAGTAAAAATAGTAGCATTAGACATTAAATAAGCACTCTGGATTCATTTAAGCAATGGAGGTGGAGATTTACTTAAATCAGGGATCAAAATCAGAGGGATAATAGACAAGGAATCTGAAAACACAGATAACGTTTGACCTGTTGGCTAGATCAGCATGGTGATCTGTACCCTACCTGTAGAAGTACATTTTCAATAGTAGTTTCAGTAAACTAATAACAGAGAGGTACTAGGATCTGGAAACTAAAAGTGCATTCTCTTGTGAACACAATGAAGACATCTGCTCAGCATGTGTTTGTCAACTAAACAAACAGCATGATTGCAGAGAACAATATAACAATATTTTAGCACAAACATATAAAGTCAAGAGCATGCCTCCCACCAGCACATTTTATTCAGTAGATTAGGGCATCCTTGTATCTCATGGAGGTGTATCCCAATGGACTAGTGTCGTGGTTTAAACTAGTAATTAACAAAAAAGGGAAAAAAGGAATTATTTATTTCTTGCTGTGAGATATGGATTAAAATAAGAGCAAACCAGGCATAAAACTTAAAAGGAATAAAGAAGAGTTTATTGACCAACTACAAGAATAAGAACACCAGAATAAACTTTTAGAAAAACCTTTTCATTTCTCACTGCTCACTATTCTTTTGTTTACATGACAACAGAGACAAAACTGTATAATTTTGATGGTTTAAACAGTTCTAATTCTTTCCATAGTCTTTTCCTCAGTTTCTGTAGAGAAACAGAAGTTCTTTTCTGTTAATTTATGGAGTTTGTCACAAGAAAACTATTTTTGTTATAGTTTCTCGTTTCTCTGATATCAGCTGCTCAGAGCTACTGTTATTAAAGCCCACCCCTCCCATTCCACATCACTCTGAAAATGTGTTATGGGTCATGAGTTTGAAGATAGCATTTTTAAGGATAAGTTAGTCAAAGGCAAAAAAGTATTCTTCATCTGCTTCTGTGAGCTTCACTAAGAAACAGTTTTTCTCATTGCCTCTCAAGGCTTCAAATTTCTCAGCACTTCACTATACCACAATTACTTCACTTATTACTTAAATTTACACTTTGAACACCTTATTCCTCTCCATACTCTATTATGAATTAAAGGGGTTTTTCTCAAGACTTCATTGTCCATTTCCATAGTTTTAACAGAAAGATATTTCAGCTTAATTAAAGCATCTCCTTAATTCTCTACCTTTCTTGAAGTCTCTTTTCTTTCTTGCCACTAGTAGTTTATAAAGTCTCTTTTCATGTTGATTACTTTCCTTTTCTCTCTCTGGATGAAAAGATTAATCTGCAAGTTTCATCTGGATAAGAAAGAGTTAAAATCTTGCCCAGGCTTTTGTAGATGGTTCTGTGATCTCTGCCGGAGCAGCAGCTGAAGCTGTCTTTGATAGAAGATTCTTCATGGCTGCTCTGCAGTGTAGTTGCTGTCTCAGCCTGCCGCAGGTCCAGAGCTTTTCTTCTTTACTCGGCAGTTTTCTGGTAAATTCTATCACAGCAAAACCTGCAGCTAAGCCAGGAACCGGCCTGGCCCGGCTCAGCCCGGGGCAAGCCCCCGCCGGTCCCCATCTCCCGGCCGGGAGAACGGCAGGCCCAGCCCGGCTCCCCACCCAGGCCGCATGGCCTGGGCAGAGAACGGGAGGCCAGCCGGAGCTCCGCCACTCTTCACAACCAGCAAACAAAGAAGCACTACAGACTTCTGGGTGTACACTTTAAGGTGGGGTTCACAAGTTGATTCTACTTTTCAATGGCTAAAACTGCTGTCAATTCTCAGCAATGACCGATAATTGGTCAAGAGAAAAGACTCCCAGGAGACCCCAGCAACTTTAACTTTCTTAAAGGTAAAGAAACTTTATGACAACTAGTTTGGCAAAAATGTAATACTACTGCTTTATCACATGTTATTAAAATTACGTCAAACACCAAATCCTTACTCAGTGGAGCACTGTACTGACTAGCTTTTGTGTTGGCTGATTCAATTCCATAGCCAGATTCTTCTTAGATAAGCTTATCCATGTCTACTGCAGCACTTGTTACAAAAAGCCATGAATTTCCCTCTCCAATCCTTTAATACTAGCTGGACCTTTTGTCAGAAGATAAAATTTGTGACTTGACTAAGGACTGAGAAAGCTGATCTTGAGGCTGGAGCAATGCAGTTTCTGATAACAATCATCCTTGAGTGCTTTCATCTCCTGTGGTTCAGCCCAGATCACCACCTTTTCACTGTTGTTTTGCTTTAGTGCAGCTTTGTGCCACTTGTCAAAATGTAACTACATTACATATTGTGTTTGGCAATGCTGACTGTTTGATTTCACACTTATCTCTCATTCATGCATGTCAGTAATACCTTTTAGTTGTACAGTTGCTGTCACAACCTGTTCACATTTTATCCACTATCAGAGCTTGTTTCACAGCTCTAGGGGTTGTCCTTGTTGGCTAAAGCTAAGTACATGGGAGATGGATGAGCTATTCACCTTCTAAGATGTTCTTTTGCTGGAAGCCTTAGAATGAGTAGCATATGCAGCTTGTCTCCTGGGTTGCTTTTGGCACATGGGCTATGGGGATCACTGCCGATCTGTTTGGTCAGTTCAAGAAGTTTCTGTAATACCAGACTATGCAGACTTGACCATATATTTTCCTGCCTTTCTCACCTGCTCCAGCTTAGGCAGTTCTTTAAATACTACCTTAACTTCCACTTTAAGAGCAGCCACTTTGTGCAAGAGCATGGAATTTGTTGCTATTGTTTGTAACATACTTCTCTGCTGATCAAGTTTCTGCAGTTTTCAAATTTATTTTTCTAATCCCTTACTTCTCTGGTGATGGCCTTAAAGGAACAGTAGTGATGTGTCTTCTACAAAATAAAACCTTTTCCTGTACACTGCTCATTGTACTCAGTTACACAAACCACAAATTGCATTGTTGCTTCAGCTGAGACGCAAAACCATGGTGTAAAGTCACATAAATCACAGAGTGGTTGAGGTTGGATGGAAGGTCCAGCCTTCTGCTCAAGCAAGACCACCCAGGGCCTGTTGTCCAGGTTTGTGTCTAGACAGCTTTTGAATATCTTTGAGGATATTCAAAATATCCTCAAATTGACTCCATTGCCTCTCTAGGCAACTTGTGGCAAGGCTTGGTTATCTCACAGTGAAAAAGGGTTTCCTTGTGTTCAGTTACTTTTCCTGTTTTCTCAGTATGGAAATTAGTTAAATTGGACACTTCTGAATATGATTTCTTACATATTTTTATTGTTATTCTGTTTCTCTTCTTTTCCCCATTTTTGATATACAAGTGTACCTTGGAAAAAACCCTTCAAATAGAAGAGTAATCATAACACTGCCAATAAATATTGAAACACATAATGACTGATTCTGAAATTACTTGTTTAATGGTTTGATTAGATGATTTATTTAAATTCAAGTGAGGAAGAGATTAAAGCTTGATATTAAAAAATGGACTCATTATTACAAAAGAAGACTCTCATAATTCAGGTTTGTCAATTTAGATTTATAATTGGCAGACAAAGTTCAATGCAAATAGACATAGCTTAATAGACAGAATAAAGAAACCAGAAAAGAGTGTTTAACAGTAAAATGTTAATGTGGGAATTATTTCTGGTAAAACTGAGAAGGAAGAGAGAAATCTTCTTTTATACAAAAGGAGAAAATTATCAGTGTGGGCTGTTACGGAAAAAAAAAAAAGAAAGTAGATAAGATATTTTTCTGTTAGTAACTGAAGAATTGTTTTGCACAAATTAAAAAAAACCCTCAATAACAAAAACCCAAAGAAGACCAACCTATCACAGTTTAGCCAAACTTATATAAAATAATTTTGAAAGAGCCTATCAGAATATTTCCTTACTATTTTCCTCCTGTAGTCACTAATTTTGCTTAAATTGGGAAGTTAGAGGGCCAGGTTATGAAGAAACATGCAGTACATAGCAAAGTGGCATTTATGGACATTTACACATTTGATCACTTCTGGTATATCACCAATGGAAACCATTTCCTCCCTTCAGATTTCCTCTGGTTAATTATTTTTACTGTAAATCTGTTTCCATGATAGATTTGTGTGGCTTTGATCTGCAGCCTTTGACCCTGATTAATTTTTTCTCTGAGAGATTAATGGTCTGCAGAATAACTGGGACTTGGAGTGGAGGGAAGAGGTCTAATTTTTACAGTACTTATACACCAAAACAAGTCTCCTGTCATGTTTTTTTTGGTGACAAACCACACAGAATACCACTTATCCCACCATACCAGGCCCTTGGTCCCATTTTTGACTTTCTCACAACTTCTGCAAATATCTTGGCAGTGTTGAAAAGTGCGCACCCCTGTGCATGCCTACCCAAAATATTTTAAAAATAATATGTCATTACTAGCTGTGATTTTTTGAATCAGTAGTAAGCCTTCACCCATAATTTGTACAAAATATTAGCTTGCAGATGTTAGAATAACAAAGCCTTTTCTGGTGGACTTTAATCTCTGAATGCCCCTTAGGCCTAAATGTGAAAGAATACCTGAAGTACTCAGAAAATAAGTTATATTTACTATGCAAAAAAAGCCAAATAGAGAATCTTCTCACATAACTCTGCCAAAGTTTATGAAACAGAGATATGTAAAGATTATCTCTCTAAAATGGTGTTTTTACCCCATCCAAATTGCAATTAATTAGTTCCAATGGGAAGCTTACAGAAATAGAAGTTTGACTGAATTCTAGCAGAATCTGAAGTACTGCTTTAGCCAGTTAAAATGTGAAAAAAATAATTTGAACCACTTAGAGCCACTATCAGCTCCTTCAAAGAGTGTAACAAAAATACCCACCTAGATAAGGAGGAATGGACCCTCCAAATCACCAGGCTGTGATAAAAAAAAAAAGGGACAAAGAGAATAGAAGACTGTAAATCTGTAAGGGAACATTATATAGTGATTTTTGCGGCTTTGAAGAATTATCTTGCTCATAAACCCAGTAACTGTCTTGTCCATTTACATTGATAAGAGTTCTCTGTGTTGGTAAGACAACTGCCTGTTTCTATAGAGCCTTTAGAATCTTTCTTCTCTTCTTAATATATACTTTCTTGAATCCATCTATTTTGGGAAAATGTCTAAGTTATAGACACATGGGATCATTTTCAGCTCTGGTAATATAATGTGTTTTTCTTCTACACTTAAGGGCTTCTTCAGTGTATAAGACCATTGAAGAAATATGTCACCTCTAAAAGACACATTTAAGATCTGATTTTCCTTCTGGAGATGGAGTTCAGGGCATTGATTACAGGGGAGCTTACAATGTCTCACCTTTAAACATAGGACCCTGTTAAGTTCCCAAAGTTTTTCAGAAAAAACCCATACTAAGGCTTGAACGTTCGTATTTGCTTCTTTCCTTTGTTGCATTTCTATGCAACAAAAGAGGATGTAGGTTGAGGGTGTTTTGTAGCTAACGACAATTAAACTCACAGTCACTGTTGGAAATATTAGTCTACTTTTCTTGAAGTTTTATTGCTGGCTTTCTAACCAGGTTTGCTTAAGTTCATTGCTGTTAGAATATGTGCCTTCTAGGAAAAGCTTACACTGATCAGTAACACACATTAATCAGAAATTCTAGTTTTCATTGACTCTGCATACAATTTTAATCAATATGTATTTAACTTTTATACTTTGTGCTGCATCCATGTTCTGTTGAACGTTAATTTATGGAAAAGATTTTACAGAAGACAAGCATGAAATTGAAAAGTGTAAAATGAGCTAAGGTTGCTACTTCATCACTTTAAATAATATCACAGACCTCCAATTATCCAATAGGAGAGAAATAATAAAGGCTGTATATAATGTTGTAATAGATTTCACGCAGATAGAGCAGCATTTTACTTCAAAGAATAAATCACTTCATGTTCTTCATGGCCACCAAAACAAATCTTGTGCTAACTCAGTAAGGTTTATCACCCACCAAAATGGTATGAATGGTATATATTACTTGTTTCATTAAAATGTGATTATATTATAATGTAGAAATCTAATTTCTCTAAGTACCTCATTATTCCTTATTTCATCTGCCAAGTGCAAGTGTGATCTTATTGTGAGAATGAATTAAGCCAAGGCAAAATTATCAGATTGACAAAAGTCACTCTGTGGTGAAAGTTTCATTCTTAAGTATTGTACAGATGGCTGTGTTAAATGATCCACAGCAAGTGTACATTTTTCTATGGGTCACATGGTTCCATTACAAATAAAAACAATTTATGTGAAATTACAAACCTGATCTATCTCCTCAACAACAATTTTGTACTGAAGTAACATTGATGAACTTACGAGATGTTACCCATTGACATGTAAGCAGATAAGAGTTCAGCCACTCTGTGAGCATTTCAGTGCACTTACAGCTTTCTGTTGAATTAAAAATATATTTCTTACTACAAATAATATTTTTTCTTTCATCACAAGGCTCTAGTCCTTTTATTAAAATACCCACTCTCACTGAAACATACATATCATACCCACTGCTTGTTCTTAAACTGCAAAAAACTCCAAGAAACTTCAGTTCCTCCAAGAGAACTGAAATTGCTACATGCCTACAACACATAATAATTAGTATTTTCCATTATATTACTTATTTTTCCTCCCCTAAGTTATTTGGATCAGAGGCACTGAGTTTAAGAAGGTAAATATTTTCACTTCTGTGTGATTAGCTCAGACCACTGGTGTAATCATTTGCCTTCAACTCTTTTCTCCTTCTGTCTGGAGACTGACCATTTCAAAGAACTAGTCAGCTGTGAAGAAGCAGAGAAACTCACATGCACTGCTGAAGCAAATCTTTTTCTCATATGGTCATTTTATGCAGCCAAGAGATAGAGCCAGGAAGGGCAAAACTCTCTGGCTCTTAAACATTATTAACTATGCCTTGCATTCTACTGCACCTTCAGAGAAATTATGCTGCAAGATGGATTTCTTGGACCAGCAGCCAAAAAACATTTCCTACAAGGAATGTCTTTTCATATTAAATAATCAGTGCTTCATATTAAGACACTGCATGCATTTTCCAGGTCAGGTTCTACAAATGTGAAAACAACATTTTTAATATTTTGCTTTCAAATCATTGTCTTTGGTTTAAGCTTCCACTGAGAGCATGAACTTCTTACCACCATGGAAGGGCTTTAAAAATTTAAGGTAGTAAAACTATTTGATCTTCTCAAAATGTTAAAATACTTAAATTATTAATGAAGAACAAACCTCTAGTGAAATATGAACATTGGAAAGGGAGAAGTAGGGACATGAAGATCTTCATCTGCCATGCATGGATACTGCTTCTTGGATATGGCTTAAGTAGAAATCACTCCAGGTGATGTTCTGCCTCAATTTTCTGGTAAAATACAGTGTGATAAGAGGTGAGGGACATGTATAATCAAAGCTTTGCTTGTAACAAACTTAAAAGCAGAGACAGAAGAGCTCTTGGTTTAAAATTCCGTACTATTCTGGTATGTCTTATCAAACTCATTAAATGGAAATCTTCAGCTCTTAATAGAAACCGTAAAATGCTTCAGTCAATAATAGCAAAAACTCATTTTAATAAAATACATTTTAATTGTATGTGACTTTGTTATGACTACCTTTCTTCTTTATCTGGACTAAAATTTCTTCAAGTCCTGTAGTATGAGAGAGCTTTCTGACTCAGCAATTATATTCAGCATATATGACAACTGATTTTCATGTGTTTACACATATTTAAACTTAGATTAATAACAAATACATGGAAAAAAATATAAATGTACTAAAATCTGCAAAATACTTAAATATGGTGCCTATCTTGCATGCAGATATCATAATCTTTCTGTCAACCGTGTGTCAAGATCTTCTTCCACTGTACAAATAATTTTCTGTCAGTGCTCCTGCCATTGCTTCAGTGTTTGTGAACCATTTCTATGTGTGCCATTTCTTTAGTTTCTGTCTCACTGTCCTTCTCTTGTGTGTATGTTCTGTTGAGAACCATGAAAGGGAGAAAAGTTTAATGTGGCTGTAATGTAAAATCTGGATAAATAATAACACTATTGTTACCTTCCCATTGTCTCTTAGCTATTATTATCTGAAATCACTGTGATCCCAAAAGATTTCAATTTATATAAATTATTAGCTTTACAACCTTCTGTGGAAAGCAGAAAAATGTGGACTGTATAACAGCTAACTGCCACTACCTATTGCCCAAATAGGATGAATGTGGAAGTACATTTGACAGTAAAAAAAATCACAGTTTGCACGATACCCTCCTGCACAGAATAGTGAGCTCATCATGCAGTGACCCAAACTCTGAAATGAGTTACAAGGAGAGCAGCAAAAGATGCAAGCTATGCTGCAGTAGGGAATTTTGATGGACATCAGTTGCTTTGAAGCCCATGAAGATGGTGGTACTTTTTGATTATTCCTCTTTCTTCAAGAACTGCCTGCAATTAATGTTGGTTTATTTATCTGTGGTATCTAATAGATTTAGATGGAAACGTATATGAATATCATATACATATCTATATCTATATATCTATATACATATATCCAGATCTATATAATATATATATCATTCATATACATGAATATCATTAGTCCTGTTGACTTCCTAGTGGTGCTAAAAAGCCTAAAGTAAGAGCCAGGGCAGTTTGTTGCAGCAAGATGTGCGGGAGGGTTGTGGCTCCCACAACAGGGATCAGGACTGTTCTGCACCCACCAAAGTGCTGTTGAGAGCTGTTTGCTCTGGTGGTTTTGCCTTGTGTAAACATCAGAGACAAGGTGAAGGTTGCAACCAGTGCCTCCCCAATGTGGACTGTTATTGTCCATCTTTTCTGTAAGTTACAGTCTAAAACAACCTCATTTCACTGAGGGAAGAAGCTCCAAGCTTTCTGTTCTTAAAAGAAACCAACAGAAACCCAAATAGTGGATTTAGGGTTTAAGAGAAAAAGAAAATTTAAACTGCAAAAGTGCTTTGGCTGTTAATTTTTTATTTTTTATTTTTTTTGTGGCAGACAACCAAAATTCTCTGCTTCACTTTAATTTAGCCTTTTTTATCATGGGACAGAGTAACTTCAAGACAATACTAAAAAAAGAAAGACTGTATCAATCTGTGTATTGCTTCCTGATAAAAGAAAATTGAGGCCACTCAGCCTGATCTCCAGCTGCTGTAAAATCTCCCTGTAAAACCACTATTGGAGACTTACATTTACTCACTCGGGCAAGATTTTTTTAAAACAAAATTTTTAGGACAGGCTCCTCCACATAGGTTCCATGCTGCCACTTGCAAGACCTGAGTGGAATGTCCAAAGCAGTGGCAATTTGTTCTATTGAACCACTGCTTCTTCACCAGTAGATGCTGTGCTCTCATGGAGTTTGTTTGAATATTTATCCCATAACCTACACTTTGCCCTAGGCTATTAACTACACTGTAACTCCTGCCCTAGTCTTTCCATCTTTCTGAGAAGAATATCCTTGTTTAAGTTGATGGATTGCGTATTTTACTTTATTGGAAGTAATACTTTCTTATCAATGTCAAGAAACTAATTTCTTCAATTATTTCTTTATCAGTGTCATTCTTTTCTTGTATAACCATCACTAAGTACAAAAAACCTCCCCATATTGGTTATTATTAACTCCAAGCATGGTAAACTTGATTGCCTCTCCAATTTAATGAAAATTATATTGAGTTCTATTTGACTGACATTTTCAGTTTTCTGTGAAACATTGTTTTGGATAATTTGCTTGGCATTAATTTCAATCTTTTTTTTCAATCTTTCCTCTATTGGCTTGTTTTACATGGGATTTATATTGTAAAGAAGTGTGTGATGATTTGTATAATATCCAGCAATTTAAACTAGATTATTTAAATTATATATCACGGTTTCATTCTCTCCTTCAACAAGGAGTGTTCTTTTTATAATTGCCTAAAATTCTAAGTATTTTTCTTCATTAAAAAGAACTACACCCTTTGAGAATAAAAATACTTCTTTAGTTATGTCTTCAGAAACATGTAAAGACTCCATTTTAAATCAATCTTGTTTTACATAAGAAATGGTAATTTTTCTATGGATCCAATGTCTTATAGTAAGAGACAAATTTTTGCTAAAAAAGTGTTACCTTTTATAGGTTTGAATATGTCAAACATAGCTGTTCTCTTCCCAGGTAGACATGTGGCTTTTCTTTCATTACTTTCTGACAACGCCCCTATGTTTTCTTCATTGTAGAAAAGCCAAAGTTCTTTCACTTTGTGTTTCCTGCATAAGAATCCAGATCATTTCTGATGCTCACTCAGCTTACTGGAAGTAACTATTACTTGTTTGCCTGGTGGCCTGGCAAACATTATTTCAGTGCTGGAGAGCAAGTCTGTCAAATATTTCAAATAACATTTCCTCTCTTTATATAGTCTGATGATCATCTATGAAGGGTTCATATTTACAAAGAGTGCTCATTCTGTTCTAAATGACATCCTCAAGAGCACAGGATGGCCATAATCAAAGGTCTCTCTAACCCAATAGTCTGTCTCCAACAGTGGTCGATGGCAGAGGCTGTCAGGCAACTCCACAGTTGATTTTTTCATTCCCTGACATGTTCCCTTAGACTGCAGAATATATCAACACCAGTCCTTCATGAGTCAAAAATGTTATCTCCACAGCCAATGATACCAGAAGGAGTTTCATTCCTTCACCTTATCTCTTTGCCTTTTGATCTTCTGCAAAGCTTCCAGTGACTGAGTTCCCCAGTTTAATTCACTACAGGATAAAGGTGCCTGAGGGGTTGCTTTGCAAAGAGCCATGCAGAGCAATTGAGCAGTCATTGCATGGCCCTGGCTTGTTTATTTTTATTTTGCTTCTTTTTCCTTTGCTTATACTAAATGCAGTTAAATAAATAAAAGGAATAATTTTCAAGTACCCTTATTTTCAAATGCTAAGTATTTTTCAATAGTGAAAGTGCCTTACCTTTCACCCATAGTGCCATTTTACTTCTAATTCTGGTTGAGGTAAGGGTGGAACATAGATGTCATACCCTTTAAGTGTGGAACTGCATTGTCTGTTTCCCTCCATTTCTGCAGGGAATACAGTCCTGTTATTATTTGCTTATCTCTTTTGGAGCTTTCTAGGAATAACAAACAGTATTTTTTGCAAATTTTATATATTTGACCAACTTCATTAGTTCTGGATGTATTTTTTTAATGTCTAAAGTCGTCATAGAACTTTTAGATGATGATGCTAACTCCTGCTTCCCAAATTTCTGTAGCCTTTTCATGTATGGTGGGCTTTTCATGGGAAAGGGTCAGAATCTTAAAGTTGTATTTTTAAATATTTTCCTGCTTGTTTTCTGACAGTGCCTTCAGAATGTCATTGGTAGAGTGTATGGGAATTAACATGTTGTTCAACATTTTCATGGTAATCTCTTTGAAATTGAAACTAACATTTAAACTGTTGTCAAAACTAGCCTGGTCTTCTATTACAAACAATATTCATTTTATAGCTTCTCCTTTCTTTGTTAACCTAATAGCTTTCAAGTAACACTTCATTTTAAGGATGGCTTCATTATATATAACTACAGAACCAAGAGTTTCAAAAAGGTATTTTTGACGGCAATTTGTTTTTCCTCCTTTCTCAGTGCTCCTGCCATGTGAATAGTTTCTAGCCATGTAATATGCTTAATTCCATGAGTGGATGGCTGACTTTTTAAACTAGCCTTTAATGGTAATTTCTGATGTGAAATTCTGATCAAATAATAACAAACAACTAAAGTGAAAAAAATTCTGGAATCTGCAAACAGATGCTGGCAGATAATGAGTATCTGATTTGTGTTCCTCCAAATTGCTGATCAGTGTCTTTAATTCCCATTTGTATTAACATAACTATACATGTTTCAATATAAAAACCTCAAGAATCTACCTTAAATATATGTCACACATATGACATCTTTTTTCCCCTTCAAAGGTATGTTATTTATCTTTTCTGATTCTTGTTTTTTTATGCTGCTTGCATTCTTTTGACAAATTCTTCCAACATCTGTGGAACTTTGCAGCAAGACATCTAGCTTTCGTTGCTGGTTTCCTCTGTGACTTTTTGGAACATCAAATGCCCCCAGTTCTTTTCTCTTCCACTTTATTCTATCCATTCTTGCCTTTGCCGGCTCCTAAGGGACGTTCCCCATGACCAGTAGGTTTCTCTGTGCAATAAAGGTACTGACATGGATCTTGATGGAGTGAAACGTCCCCCATGATTTTCCCATCTCCCATCAATGCTTAATGGAGGATAAATCTTGTAGTGCAGATTACAGGAACTGTAATCACTGAACAAAATTGCATTTTTGTTGACAGTGGGGATTTTACTCAGATAAGCCCAGTATGCAAGATATTTTCTAGCTGAATTTTCCTGAAAATACATATGTTCACAGCATATAAGACTGTAATTTGAAAATGTAGGGTTTTCAACGGAAGTGGCTAGTGCTTGAGATTCGGAATTCACTGTAGGCATTATACTATTTCACTGACTTAAGAAGGACTCTTCAGCCCAAATAATCTTGGGAAGGGTGAATGAAGACCTTTTAAGGACAGTTTTTGAAAGCTTTGACAAAACAAAATACTTAAAACATGGGAGGGATTTGGGCGTTCTGGAAAAATGTTGTACATTTTCCCAGAAAGAGCTTGTTTGCAACTTAAAATTTTCCATCACTTGCACATATTTCAATTACTGAAATTTAGTTATGCAGTGAGAAACAATGAAGAAGGAACAAGGAAAAGTAATGATCATATTTTCCAAAGAAACATAAATAGCAGCATTATTGCATTTAGTTCTAGTTTTCTTGAACTCCTAGCAGTAAATAATTTAATCCTATAAAGCTATCATTAGAGTAACTGACACTATAAATCACTGCTTTTACAATGGACATATAAGCAAGCTGGTTTTTTTACTGCCTCAGTATTTTGAATTAACTGAATAAAAGTTAAAAGCTTTTCCCCTAGAGATTTACAATAGGATTGGTTTTGGCCTTTTGTAAACAAAATCAGATATTGTCATTAAAAAAATGTACTTCCAGCAGCTTGATAGAAATTACCACACACACAAATCTCAGAGCATTTCTCTTAAAATGTGAACTTGTGGCCTTCCTACCAAAGAATGAATTAGACAAAGGGAACCAGACCAGTGTGGCTGCCTTTTCCCAGGGATCACAAAAAAATCCTTTGGCAAGGGAGAAAAGAAAATAAATGAGAGCATAGCAAGAAAAGAGGTACATGTTGCTGTATTACCCATACAACAGCTTGTCACTTTTTCCTCAGTGAAACAAATTGTAATAAGTTATGCATATTTTTAACAGCAATTAAAAAAAATTTTAAAAAGAAATTGCAGGATTCAGTTGTAAGAAAAAATTATTTTGCTCATTACACATTCAAAACAATGTACAAACATGAGCTAATTAATCCTTACCACTCTGGAGAGGTAAGCGGGAGCAGGTATGACATTTTAGTCTCTGTATAACAAGGGAAAAACTGAGGTAGAAAAGAAAGTCATCATGAAAGCAATGTAAGAGAAGACAGATTCATATCTTGGGCATCCAGACCTCCATTCTCTATGCTTTTTTGCCAAAATGTACTTATTGCACCAGCATGGTGTAGGTCTGTTTGTGTAGGACAGTACAATGAGAATTCAGAGGTTTAGAACCAGGGTTATTTCCCTTATCTTATATCTCAGAATCATCTTTAGCAGGCATTTGTCCATAGGCAGCCTGAAATCCACTGGAGCATAAAGTTCTGTGCCACTGGCTTTAGCAGAATCATGAGCCCATCCTAGGTTGCAAAATAGCTGCAGTTCTTTAGGATACCCACAAAGCTAAGGATAATGGTATGCCATTTTCCCCCTCTATGTATTTTTTCTTTCCTGTGAGAGCATAGGAGCAGTAGCTCATGCTGATAGCAAGCATACTGCAGCTGGCAGAGACATTTCTCAGGAAAAAAAGGTAGAGGATAAAATCTCTAGGAACAGAAGGTATCCTCATTAAAGAATTTCATCTAGTCTGGGCAGATCTCTGAAAGATGTCCTTTGCTTCTTTTATTTGTTGTGAAAACATATAACATAGAATTTCTTTGAGCACAATCACACTGAATTTAAAGCATTCTTGAATCATGATTGTATAATCTTGTCAAGACTAAAATCAAGATTTGAAATGGAATCAAACTTCTTCTAGAGGCTCCTCCTCAATGTACCCACTATTCTGAGTTCAGAGTCTAAACTTAACTTTTAGTCACACATGCCTAAAGTTAAGTTAATTTACAGTTTAGGCAAGGAAATTAGTTATAATACTGACTTGATTGGTATTTTGGAAACCCCTAAAGTTGTTTAGTATTAACAAGTTATTACTTACACTGAAGAAACTTCCTCAGAATATCAATATTATCTGATTTCTTAATAATATTGAAAAAAAAAATCAGGTTTTGTATCTGGAAATGTAATCCTATGAAAAGTTTAATCTGAAAACCTCCTCATGGGGACAAACTTTGGCAGCAGATCTGTGTCCATTGATGCTAGGAAAGTTGGCAAGATAGCATCCTTATTCTGTACTTCCTTGGCCTTTTCTTTTTGTAGAACATGCTGAATTATTCACACTATGCTAATAAAGTTCATTTGAGTCATCTGAACAGTCTCCTGAGTTTATTAATAAATTATTTAAAAAAGGAGTTAATTTGGTCAAGTTGTCTCTACAGTAAACTGGCCAGCAATATAGTGATAACCAGATAAACAACAAAGATGAATTACAGGACAGGAAACACAGGCAGAATTGTCCTGGGTAATGAGAAAGCCAGTTTTTCATGCTGAAAAATCTGGGGAAATTCAGACAACAAACCTCAAGTAACATGAGTGGGTAAAAGCGTGCACTTTGATGTGGAAAAAAGTGGTTCTGTGCATGGAGCCAAGAAACAGCCAGGACAGCGGCATCACTGACATTCTCTGCTACAAAGCTCCCCAACATCCATGCCAGAGTGGGCACCCCAGGAGGCACTGATATGAAACAGAAATAGATGCAGCTTATTTTAAATGGACATTCTGCATGACATCTGTTTGTTCTTTTCCCTGTGTGAAGTAGGTACATTTTTCCCATTTCTTGCAGTATTGAGAAATAGCACCACCCACCTTTCCTTTGTTCAGCCCTCCTTCATGTATACTTTCAATTAATGCACATTTCTAATCATGATTAAGATTTCTCTCTTCACATGATCCAAGATTTTTGTCATTCAATGCATACAGATCTTGATCATTTACAATTGAAGTCATATTTTTTTTCCCTAAATATTTATTCAGTATGTCCAAGGAGATTTCTAGACACAGCTAAGGAGATACCTGTCCAAAAGACTGAATATCTTGGCAGCTTGTGCACGTTGGTAGAAGAATGAGGTTCTAGCTATGTAAAGGCCTGTTGAATCAATTCAGGAATGTTTTGCATACTCCACTTATAACAGCTTGAGTTCAGTAACCTCTCCTAAGTTTAATGTTAATAGTGAGAGTGTGCAGAGAAAAGAGACTTTTTTTTTTTTTGATGCTTAAATTTTTAATCTGAGGTCAAAGAATAGGGGGTGAAATCTGAGAAGTAATTGTTGCATTACCTGGGAAGGAATTTCATTGCCTTGTTTTTCTGTTCCTTGCTTTAGCAAGTTGCCCTTGCAGCTGACAGTCTCATCGTGCCTGCAGAACTTTACTGTGGAACGATGTTATGATCTCCTGACAAGAAATTAATTCTTAGAAAACTTGGTCAAGTGCCAAAAGATCACTGTCTTGGAGAAAATGTGGTGTTCCCTGGTGAAAAATTGTAAGAAGCCTTGGATAGACAGCACTGACTTACTTGCCTTCGAGTAAGAAAGCCGCCAGCCACTCTGCTGAGCTTTCATTTTTACCAAACAGAATTGCAAAATTATTCTCAGTGTGAAGAAAAATTCTCATAAAAAGTGGGTCTGTGTTTTTGATAACTGTTAAGAAAACACTAATATATTGGAAAATCATACATCCACCCCAATTCAAAATTCTTCAAAATTCTTTCTGATTCGTATAATTTTACGTGGGCCTAAGAGGAGATGTTAGTTGTTTAAGCAAACAGAATAAAAACTGAAGTGCTACTAAGATTGTCCACCAAAAATTTCTGAGCAGGCCTAGGATGCATTTAGCAAATAATTTTCTTCACTCATCTCTAGTATTGGTAAGAAGACAAGGGATTCTTAATTTGTTTCTAATACTCAGGCAGATGAAGGGACCTGACATAATGAGAGGTATCTTTTTGTGGTGGTTATGAAACAATAGCCCAGTTGTTGATTCTGGAGTAACTCCGATATTGTTTGAAAACAGTAGGTTTGGTTTCATAAATTCTTTGATATACCCAAGGTAATGAATTACTTTTAACATTCTTTGTGTTGCTTCAAAGTGCTTTGGAGCACTGATGAAAAAGCAGTAATAAATTCATTCTGTTACTACTTCAACACCTATATTGCAGATCCTGTAGTCTAAATATTAAGGTTTAGGAAACAGTTTTCTTATCTTGACTCATGAGCTTTTAATTATATTTTCTCTCCCCTGTCCAGTTGAGGAGGGAAGTGATTGAGCAGCTTTATGGGGCACCTGGCATTTAGCCAAGGTTAAACCACAAAAAATATTTATAATATCTTGGGAACATCAAAAACTATCTCTCCAATAGATTGGTTACTTTATGGGATCAGAGGCCTAAAGACTGGCTACAGTCCTTGGGGTTGAAGGTCTTTGAGCCTTTGCATTTTGTTCAGCAGCTTTAGCATTAACCTACACTGAGAAATCCCCTGAACTTGTTCATCTCCAGTTTGACCACCTTTGTAGTTTAGACACATGAAAGAAGCCTCTACCATGATTCCAGAACAAAGCATGAATTTACATTTGCAATGTGCTTTAGCTGCCCTGTCACTCCAGTTCTCCAGTTCCATAGTGTGGTATTAATATAAGCCTTTATTACAACCTTTGAACATCTAACAAGTTATGAAATATATACACTAAATTCTGAGAATTTCAAAGGCTTCTGGATATTCTAAATTGTGTGGTATAGAAAATACAGTCTCTTCCTCAGTAAATATGTGTAAGAATAAGAAATGTATGCCTAATGTTTAATCAATTAATAACTATTCATGTAAAATGCTTCTTCTTTCTATCCAGCTGCCTTCTAAGCTAGCAGACACATCCCTAGAATCATTCCTCTTAAGGGTTATCACACTATTAGTAATACTTCAGATTAAAAAAGTATTCTATCCTCAGGTCTCTTCATTATAATATAATTGTTACACAATCCACATTATCATTAGGAGCACAGTATGAGAAGTAGTTTCAAAGCAGCATTTGTCTGTGGGATTCATAGACTGAAATATGCTTATGATGTGTATTTATTTGCTCAAAGCAATTTGCTAGGGGTTTTGAACATTACTTAAAATTTCTGAAAGCAAAAGCACAAAGCCTTTCCTTTGATTTGACTTCTTCTTTGTGAAAACATGTACATGTTTCCTTTCCTTTACTTGTACCTCTGAACTGGGGGAAAAATGAGAGAGAATTCAAAGTCCTCTACCTTCCCTCTAGCACAGTCAACGTCCCATCTGTTCCCCAGACTGACGTGCTTAAGCTTTATCGTGGTGGACAGTTGCCTCCTGGCTGGCACACCACTCCTCTGGCACTCACAGAATGAGGTCATAAAAACTGGGTACTGCTGCTGCATAGGGGGAAGCTGTATTAACTTTTATCTACTCACTATGAAATAAGAGAGAGCAGCAACATGCCCTCAGCAGCAGAGTGAGAAGAAGCACATCCTGAGAATCAGGAAGCAATTTTTTTCTCAGGAAGCAATCTTTTGGAAATTTTCCCACTTTGAGCCATGCCTGTGCCAACTACAGAACCTGGTAAAATAATGAAACACAAAGCAGCTTACTAAAATAAAAAACTTGGTAATCCTTTTTTTCCACTCAAAGGATTTTTCTTTTATTTGGCTTATTTTTCTACGGTTATTTGAATTGAAAATAGGGAAGCACTTTGATTCCAGACATATTGGGAAGCGTAGTCATTTATTAGGAGGTGTTTACAGGAAAGTCAAAGATATTAAGGAAATTTAACCAGATGAAATGCAAGTCAGATAACAGATCTTGGACAAATTAAGGCTCAGCAGTGAATGACTTTCCCAAGGTCATATAGTGCATCAGCTGCAGAGCTGGGACTAGAACCCTGGTCTCCTGATACACAGCCTAATCATACATTTCTCAGTAACAAAATTTGCAAATAAGATACCACACACATAAAAATTCTGTTTATGTATAGTATTTCCTTAGTGAGCAGGAGCAAATATAGGATCAATTATTTAAGAGCTTGTTTAATAAGGAGAGTATGTTTCAGTAATTACTGAGGCCAACCAGTGGGTTGAAGGTCTTATAAACTATACAATGTTTTCTCATTGTACTACAGAAGATGTTCCTGATTAGCCCTCTTGTGGTTTGTGTGCTGTGCCTCTCTGATAATGAGTAGGGTGAATGCACATGGTACTGACTGACACGTGGTTCTTACATGTTTAAAGCTGAATTATTTTCATTCCTGCCAGAAGAAGTTTACTTTTCATGTTTATGTGAATCTTAGGGGATGCTGATTTAGATGATTTAAGTGCTGTATTTAAGCAAAGGATGTTTAGATTTCTGTGACAACAAAAACATGTAAGGGAGACATCCATGATCAAGTGATTTTCATTTTTTTCCAATTTATAAGTATTACATGTCCATTTGAGTTGTGATATGCTTTGAAAAAATCTATAAAAGGTAGAATCTTGGAAATCATCCAAGCTTTCTGAGCTTACCTTATGCAGGAAAAGGCAGTGGAAAATCCTTTGGTTTGCAATACGACAAAACAAGTAGTAATTTTGAATGTAGGTAGGTAGCAGCAGAGTTCCCAGGAGATCTCAGTAAAGAAAGGGATGGTCAGACATTAAGTCTCTTATTCTAGATAGAGCTGACTCACAGGTGGGGAGTTTACAACCATGTGAAGGTTGAAGTCCATTAGTCACCTTAAATTTGGGTCAACTTTTTCTCTGTCAAGGGATCTGAAATAAAGTCTTGGTAGGTTTATAGCCAGGCTATTAAATTACATCACTTTTTGCTGAGTTTCACATAAGGTACCACATCACATAAGAGATGCCACCAATAGAAATGACAGAAAGGCAATAAATGAATGCAGTTCACATAATCTGAGTCTATCCCCTCTTTCTTTAAAGTAAAAACCACAAATAAAAGCACAGGACATTTCCTTGGCATTGATGGTCAGAAGGATGTGTTGAAGTGGTGGGGCATAGTCAACGCCCATTAGGTTACACTGGTCACTCAGTTTGCAGGAGTGGTCCTTTGTAAAGGTATACATATAACCATTAATGGCTGAAAAGGGACATAGTTTACCCATTTACAAGGTATGGCCAGTAGCATCTCATTTCTCCTTCAGTTTTCCAAATTACATTGAAAGTTGCTGAGGTGGTTTTCTTAATTTCCTGTTTCCTGCTCCCTTCCTCATGTTACACTGCAAAACTTGTGCATAACCTGGAATGGCCAAACATCTCCACAGTTCTAGGAATTAAGATGTCTTAGTGCTTTTCTTCACATTGTCTTTTCCCCTTCTGACAACCTCTGCCAAAAGCAACCTTTAGAAAGTGCAAACACGCTGTGCGTAGCAACCTGCAAATTTTTCACAAGTTATTAGAGAGTGACACAGTTTTAACAAACTGGATGCTTTTTTCATTTCCCTCTTCTTACAAAAATATTGTACCAGCAGCAGTACATATTCCACTGGCATTCACTGCATGTCTGTTGAGGTGCTGAAGATTTTTAGGAGGGTCTGATCTTTGCAACTTCTTTTTAAATTTCTTCCACAAATTAATATTCTACAACTGCATAGAAAAGAAAGAAAGGGGAAAGTGCAGAGAAGGGGAAAGAAGAAGAGGTAGAGGAAAGAAGAAAGGAGAGAAAATGTGCAGTTATCTCAGATAACTAACATGCTGAGCTATCTATGGTAAAACCCTGCTGAAGATAGATTCTGCTTCTTTGCCCTCAGACAGCTACATACTGATATCCTGACCTGTCCTTGCTGGTTTCTTTTCTTCTCAATATAAGCAAGGCAGTTTGTCTTCCCTATTAGTGGCTGTACTCAGGATAGCTGCTGATGAAATTTAGTTATTCAAATGTTACAAGAATATTACAACTCAGCTTTTTTCTTCAATAAGTTGTTCTAGTTATACATCATACATTTGAGGAAGGTTTGTCTTGCCTAACTAGATGTCTATTATTAAATTATCCATGTCTAGCCTGGCTGCTCTAAGTTCCCTTTACTGGCAATGAAGAGGAAAAAAAAAGCATTTTTAAACTGTGATTTCTTTTGTCTTGGGTCAAAACCTGCTTACTGTTTTCAGTCTTGACTTTGAAATGTCTATTTATTCCTGGTGATTCTAAGAAATTTACAGTGACCATTTCAGATTTTTGGATGACTCTTCCGTAATTCAGACCAGTCTGACATCCGATGGCAGATGACTGTTCCAGCTTGCAGACAAATATGGACATCGCCTCAGGTAAAAACTTACATTCTGTCCAGCACTTGGACATATCAAGTATTTCTGAAGAAATTATGGAACTCAAAATCCCAGGGTTTTTAAATGATCCTTGTTGGGCTGTGTCTTCCAAATCTTCAGGAAAGACAAGACTCTGGAACATCTGGAATTTATCAACTACATCCTCTGTTTTCCATAAGTGTCAGATGCCCTTGACTCCACACACTATAGCAGGCAAAACTATGTTGTATTTCATGCTCAGTTTCTCCAGGGAGCCTCTAGTCTCTTCATTCTTCCACACTGGCCCTTCCTTCTGGCTGTGCTGGCTACCTTCCAACAAAGGCAGAAAAATTTGACTCAGTTGCATATTCACCTGGCCCTGGAATTCAAAAACAAATTCCTTAAGCATCTTAATTAAGCTAGTTTTCTGAGGCCTAACTCTTCTCAAAGCATAAATAATAAAGAAAGGCTGAAATTTTAACTTGGACACTTAAGTTTATGTTGGAGGCAAATGATATGAGAAAATGAAGTAGTTTGCACAATTTTGTTTGCACAAAATGACAGAACTGTTAGGGTTGGAAGGAACCTCTGGAGACCATCTAGTCTCTTTATTGAAGAGATTTGCAGAATATTTCCTTGATATGTGCTAAAAGATTTCCAGTGCATCAGTGAAGACACTTAAAAGCCAAGGATATGACATAAAGAGAATAGTTGAGGAGGCCTGAGAAGCCTCAGATAAGGATACAGTTATGGAGGACTGCAGGCCCAGTGATGACCTGAATTGGTCCTAAACCCTCCACATGTCGCCCTGAAAACTCAGCTTCTGAGCTTGCTGACATGGTTTTCTAAAGACTTTCCCAGGACAGTAACTGTAAACATAGATATGTGTACATTCTTTCTGTTACACATCTTGTGATGGGCATCTCTCATGGCCAGTGCTGTGAGAAAGTGTTATCCTGACCATCCAATCCCCGGCTGTGGTCAGGAGCCTATAAATCCTGGGGGGAAAAATAAACTCTGCTCTTTCCTTCACCACACCTCGACCTGTGTCCGTGTGATCTGTTCATCTTCAGCGGCAACATCCACAGTCTTAGGATCTGTCCCTGCTCCCACAGGGGGCATGGGTACGAATTTCCGAGGTTTCCATCTCATGACTCACACCATCTGAGGATCCAGTCCCTGGCTCAGTTGAGAGCGGCCTGAGTCCTGGGTGTGACCCCAGCCTCTGGCTCTGCTATCTGCATGGTGCTGGTTGTGTCCCCCTTCCTCCCGAAGGAGAGCTCTTAGTATTTAACACCCTCTGTATCAGACAGTTGCCAAGAGGCACCAAAGGCCTTGTTAATCACTGCAGCTCCACATCAGTTCCCTCCCTCCATACGTCAGGCCAGTTAGCACTTGTCACCAGGGTTTCCATCACCCTATTATCTCCTGCCTCAAAAGCATCCCAGAACTGTGAAGTTAGACAGAATTGCCTAAAAAGTTTCACCTACTGCTTCCCAGTTTTTTGAGCTCATTCTGGATTAATACAGTCAAAGCTGGGCAGCTTTAGTGAAGGTCTTTCTTACCTGAGAGATGTTTTAGCTAGGCTTTTAGCTTTAGCTGTTAGGTGCCCCAGGATATCTTGTGATCCTGAACGACATCCAGTAATAAACAGCCACTTGCCAGAAAAAAATTAAAGATCCATTCCCTCCTCTCCATTCTTGGACAACAGGGAGTAATTATCCATATCAAAAGCATAATTCTGCAGTCTGCAGAACTCAAGGGGATACAGTGAATATGAATTTTTACATGATTTACTGACAAAATAAGATGTAACTCTTATATAGGTGTTGATAGGTAATGTTTTATAACAAAAATTCTTCTCCAATCTCAATTTTCAGATTTTCAGACATTTTTCCTCTTAGAAGATTGCCTTCAGGTTGACTAGATCCTTAAACTCATTTAATTTCCTTACAAGTGTTTTTGACACTTACAAACATTACAAACATTTCGTACGCTGCTAAGTAGTGTACATTTGCTGGAGGCTAAGTCGCAACTTTGGTACATTTTTACTATTTTAGGCACAAATACAAATCTCCAAAGTCTAGTACATCTGACCTTTAAAGAAGTTCAAATCTGATCTACCTTGAAACAATGCTGCTTTAGGCTGTCTCTGTTGGCATGGTCAGGTGTTGCAAATGATCAAGTTAATGTGTTATAAGAAATTCTCCACATAGCTAAACTAGTGGCATATAAAAAAAATCAAAATCAACTAAGGTAGCATAGAATAGACTGTGATGATGCCCATGCAAAAACAAAGTAGCACATTTCCTAAGCTCTGTTGCAGTCTTCATTAAGCCAAGTCACCTGGACTAGAGCCATACCAGAGTGCAATGACAAAAAGGGATAAATATTGCATTTGTAACAGCTTATGAAGATCCACAGAAAATAACAGCTGGAATTTGTAAAAACTCTGCTGTGCTGATCTAAATTACTCTGAAGGATTTCTGAGGATTACATGGGTCAAAGAATCCGGGACTGATTAGTCTTCTTGATCCTGCACTGATATAGGCTATGGATAGAAGAAGACTAGTAAGAGACATAAGCAGCCTGCATAGTCTAGCAGTCATCTTTTCCTTTCTGTCTTTGCTGGAGAAGCTTGCATGGAACACCATCAAAGAAATCGCTCTCTGCGTTCCTTCCTCAGGCCTTTATCCAATCCTGTGCAACCAGTCATTTATGTAAATCTAACTACATGAGGTCTTGCAGAGTTCAAGAATAATTTCTTTTAAATGTCTTGAACAGCCGCTTTTTTTGGCATTGGGTTTGGTTTTGGTTTTTGTTTGTTTTTTAATAAAACTGAGGCAGAGCTTTCAGAAAACCTCTATTCAACACAGAAAATGAGTTATGCAGAATACTGGATTTTAGGCTTATCTGTGACTGTGTAGGTTGTCTCACTTGAACTAATCTGCTTTCCAGTGTTTTCCTGTTTTCACTGACATTACCCTTATTTATACACAAGCACTAGGCTGTAGCAGCTTCCCTAGCTTACTGCTTCCTGTTTCATTTTCCTTTCCCTTTGATCACTGGTGCTAGCTCCCTAATAACAATTTTAGAACAATCAATCAGCAGACTGTGCAAGCAAATAACTTACTGAACCCTTGAACCCTGTAATTGTGTTCTGACCTTGGGTGTACTAAAGGTTAGAGTGATAGATTCTTTGCAGCAATGCCATGCTCTGTAATTCTGTAAATGCAGTTCACCAGCCTAAGGTGAACTTTACTGCAGAGGAAAGAAAAATCAAGTGTGGCCACATAAAACCTAGCAGTACACAGAGAAGTCAGTGACAGCATAAGGAGTGTTGGCAAACAAGGCACACTAATACCTAAATCAAAGCTTGAGGAGGGAAGAAATGTTTGAGGCAACTGTATAGGAGACTCAACAGTCCTTATTCTGACATTGTAAAAATGTGAAAAGTTTAACAATACCTCCTTTTCTTCACTTCAGGGTTTTGAAGTATGAATTTAAGAAGATTATTAAAGGATTTTCAGTGAGATACTTCCACTCTGAACTTATGAATAAATGTTGTCTTCCCTATAATTAAATAAACCAGTAGAGTTGTTCCTACAACTGTATGAGATTCAAGTGTGATTCCTAACCAAACTGCATTCAAAGTATAGAAATTTCCTACTGGAATGTTATTAAGATCACCACCTCTTTTGCAGTCCCATTCATAAATATGCACTATTTATATTCTTTCCACATGAAATATTTTGGGAGTGAAGACCAACTGGCTGAGGCTCATGGGCAAAGCTCTTTAGATACTTAAAGTGAAGTAATTTGCCCTTGCTAGCAATTGGAATACAATGACAATTTTGATACATTGCCAGAAGTCCTTCTAAAGTCTGAACATGAACAGTGTTTCTCAGAGGAGCCTTGCAGGTACAGGGATCCATGAAGGTGTGTGAGAGAGACATGCTGAGAATGATAGTGGGCAGAAATTCAATTACTAGTGATGGCATCCATGCTCCTACACGAGCCTCTCAAGGTGATGGACTGCCCATGATGTGCCCTGCCCAGATACACAAACTCTTAGAGTGTATCTGTCAAAACAGGGCTCACATGTGAACATGGGCAAGAATTTGGGAGAATAGAACCACAAGAGGTGGTTAGAAGAATAGAACCACAAGAAGAGAACCACTGATCTTACTGTTTGACAGTAATGGCACAAATAGGATGAACTGTTGTCAAGCCTCACAACAAAAAAAAAAAAAAAAAGAAAAAAAAAAAGAAAAAAAAAGAAAAAAGAAAAAAAAAAAAGAAAAGGGGGAGGAAATTCTTTCTAGATTCAGAAGAGGCATGACAGAAAGAGTGGAGAAATTTGTTTAAAAGTATTGGAAGGGAGCAATGGTATTTGATCAGTGGCATATCCAATACATCAGCAGCTTTCTGAGAAGAGCATTGAGATGGAACAAAACTGCCACGACTTTAAAAGCCTAGTGCTGAACAGAGGCAAGTAATCACTTCCCAATTCTTCTGTGCTTCTCTCGCAGCCCTCTGTGCAGTAGGTTCCCAGCCAGGCAGCAGTGCACCACTGGCTCATGTCAAATGAGTCCATGGGGATCATAACTGCCATTCCCCTGACCAAGAGATCTCCTTATGTGCTACAGATCTCCAGACTTGGAGTACTTGTTTAACTGGCACACTCAGGTCAGTGATGTTCTGGAGTATCTTCTTGTATTTCAGCCATCCTCCAGCTGCCACTCTGGATGACCCATAGGGTCAGTGTCATATCAGCCCTATAAGAATGTTTCACACAGCCTGGGAGATCTCTGGCAGCCCCAGCCACCAACAGTCAGGGAGGAAAGCAGATATTAATCCTCTTGGGTTTGCCCAGTTGGCTAACAGGAGGAGAGGAATACCATAGGGCAACATAAGTATGATGCTCTGTAGGCTGTGAAGTGAAAAAGGAAAGAAATGGTCTCTGACAGGATCTAGAATAAACATATTTTTTAAATATCTGACAGTTATAAAAGTATGTTCAAGCTATGAAGCTTGAATTATCAGTAACTGGCAAAAGTCAGGGAGTGGGATTGGGAGAAAAACAGATTAAATTTGGTCAAACTTAAATTACAAGAACAAACTTAAACCACCAGAATACTGATCTCAGCAGAAAACATGCATGTCAATAAAGAATGCTTTTCTTCAGAAGAAATTTGAACACCTGGCACTGAAGATATAACTGGTGTCAGGAGCACAGAAAGTCACTAAACGCAGATGAGACAATAGAGAAATGACCAAATGAAGCCATCAGAAACTCATTGGAATAGGCCACCAGAAGCTTGTTTACTTTTGGGGATTTTCTGCAGCTGCAGACTTACCAAAGAACAGAGAAGCTACAAGGGCTTAGTGGGTGATCTTCACATCCCTGGTCTGCCAGTGCATTTTCTAAGGCTCTGTTTTTCAGGTGGGAAGTGCTGGTGGCTTCCATTTGAAGTGCTTCTCACTTGAGTTGAATGACATGGACTACAACATCTTGTACAAACATGTATTTCTCTGACAAAGCTTCTTTCAGATATCCTCTGTTCTAATTGCCAGTGGATATTTTATCCAACAGGCTGCAGTACCAAGTGAGATGAGGTGCCATATTCCCCAGGTGTAGCACATTGACATGAAACCAGAAGCAATGGACATTATGTTATCTCAGCTATCTACTGTGCATTAGAATAATTTAATCAAAATCAACAAGCGCAATGCATGTACCACAAATGGTCAAATGCAAATATTTGAATTGAATTCTCACAGTAAAGTAGTTAGAAATGACTAAGTTCGATTAGTAATTCAGCATGATCATCAGTCAAATACCGCTCATATTATAACCTGACAGATATTGGAGCAAAATTTGACTCACATCTGGGAGCCTTGTTGATGTGAAATATCATAAAGGCTTGATGCCAGATGTGAAATTATCCTTATTAGGTATTTTTCTTTAACAATTGTGTTCTACCACAGTGATTAGAGCAGATGGAGCATAAATTTTTCTCCCCTTTTTCTTTTTAACATACATCCTTTCAAAATCCAGTTACCATAACAACTTGGTTTAACTGTTTTTGTTAAATCATCTTCTTTTTATATCACACCTAGAACTTTTGTTTGGCTCACAAATGAGCAAAATTTTTTTAGTTAATCATTTGTTGTTAAAAATCTGTCAACAGCCCTTTCTTGGGAGAGGATGGGAGAAAAGGAGTAATGTCTTTCTCTTTTGGCATATGTAGTACCAGCAATAAGTAGACAGAGTGGTATTATAAGCCTTCTACAAAACAATAAAACAGAAGGACTCCCAGCAGAAAGCTTGAAAATCTTGAGCAATACTTACACAGACTTCTAATGGTAATTTTTAAAGGACATACCTTTTAAAGAAAATTAAATACTCCCTGTAATTTCAAAACACTAGAGCTTTGTATATATTTCCCTCTTTGTCTGAATGGGCCAATTCAAATCTTCTTTTATGATAACAACATAAAACCATATTGTAGTAAAACACCTTCCCTTCTGTCTCCTTTTTCTCTTGGTTAATATCTATATGACTTTGTCAAGTGAAAAGAGAGACAGTGGGAGGTGTGACAAGTTAATATCTAGGAATAAAAAGGTGCTACCTAGCAACATTTCTCTGGAAACTAAATCTCATTTGTCAAGGAGCTCTAAAACAGAACAGGGGCTGCATTGCCCAGGGGACGGTTAATGGCATATAGAGATTTTCACAGCAAGTCACTAAAATATGAATGCAGCCCAGGTCAGTAGTGACTGAACACTGTTATCACCTGACAGCTGTTTAGTGTCCTAAATGAAATCCCTTACCCTTCATCTGATTCCTGGTGGGGAAGTGGCTGCATCCCAAATAGCATTAATTGGCTCCCTTATTTTTAGCTGCAGCAAGGCAAACAAAGACCATGCAGAGCCAGGGAGCTATGGCTGGAGGCAGCATGCTGTGATCCACTAGACCAGCTGTGTTTCTGGTTAAACTGGACACTTTGACTACAGCATTCCTCACAGACTGGTATGGTCCCGGCTTAAGAGTTGGGAATGAAGGGGCCTCCATGGTCATCTTTTGATACCTGTCTCAATGGCTCATGTCTCCTGTCCTTACAGTAGGTTTTTTCATCTCAAACTTTACCAAAACCATCGTGTTTGAAAAATTAAGGCATTGTTTTCATTCTTCTATAGAGAAACAATCCATCAAAGGAAGCTACCATATTTCTCAGCTCTTTATCATTCTGTGCACTTTCTTCTGGATTCTGTCAAATTTTTCTACATACCTCATAAAGTACATTGACCAGACACAATGACCAGACACAATGCTCTAACTGAGCCTTACCAACACTAACTACAGGGTAGTTATTATTTCCCTTGCCATACATTACTGCTCCTCTAACACAGCTCAAGATACATTTTACTTCTGCAGAATCTCAGTTTCACTCATGCTTTCTAGTCTATAACAGAGGGCCCCTTGAACATGTGTTTCTAGTGCTTCAGAGTCTATTTCAGCTGGATTTTTAACCACTGAGGGCAAGCTTGTACATTCTTATGAATAGATAATGTGATAAACCTAAGCACTCATTAGGCTCTTTTTTCTTGGTTCTGCTGTGTTCTTCTACCTCTCCATTAAAACATGCTCTGTTAATAACTAAATCACACTTCAGGTTTCATTTATGAATAAGGCACAGGAGACACCACATTTTTCTTCTCCTCCTGTTAATTCACTGTCTTTCCCTGTTTTGCAATAAATCCTTTCCTTGCCTTTATGTCCTACTTCTATGTTTATGAAAGCTTCCTTATGATCTTGCACGTTCCTACTTATCATACCATATCATAGAACAGTTTGGATTGGCAAGTACTTCAAAAATCAGCTAGCTGCCACCCCCCTGCCATGGGCAGGAACGTCTTTCACTAGACCGGATTGCTCAGAGTTCTGTCCAACCTGGCCTAGAACACTCTCTGGGATGGGACATCCCAAACTTCTCTGGGCAACCTATTCCAGTGCCTCACCACCCTTACAGCAAAAAATTTCTGCCTGATATCTAATATAAACCAACACTTTTTTAGTTTAAATCCATTCCAAGTTATCTTATTAATACATGCCCTTGAAAAAAGTCCCTTTCCAACATTCATGTAGGTCCCCTTTAGGCTGCTATACTGTATTTTTAATGTCATATTTTTACTGTTTTTTACTCTCTTTGTGCTGCTTTTTATCCTATTTCTCTTTTTTAATGATGCCTTTTTGAATGTTATCAAAGAGCTTTCTATACAGCTGGAAATAGTCTATTGCTCAATTTTTGCTGAATTTATTTTTTGCAAGATAACTAACACGCTGTTGTACATTTGGTAAAAATTTTCTAAATAACTCTACCATGCTCCTTCTTCTTAATATTTTCAGGGATAATTAATTATTTTTACTAGTTAATCAGATCAGGGATAATTAACAAAATAACTATCATTTAGGTGAGCTAAATGACAGTTAGGAACTGAAAATCAGTTCAGGCACCATTGAAAATGGTCTAAATAACCTTTCCAGCCTCTGGTCACTATTCTAAAAAGGCATAGAACATCTGTAGGTATTGTGTAATATCTGCCATGTTAGGAAAACTTCCCAGTCTGACCATTCACAAGGCTCCCTGGCACTCACACTCCCAACACCAGAGAGTCTCAGATGGCGTATTCCATAAAACCATTTATTCATAGCAGAGTAACACAGAAACAGCCTGACCTAGTTCCTCCAAGGAGGGACTCCCAACAAAGGAAAAAAAGTCCTTGGGCTTTTATACCCTCACAGTCTCTCCACATGCCAGTCTCATTCTTTCTCCTTAGTCTTTGGCTCTTGTGTCCATCCACCTTGCTGGCATCGCATGTTTTCATCTCCTTCATTATCCAAAAGCTTGGCAATTCCCAGGTCCTGCTGTGTCTCTCAGTGTCCATGCACCCAGCTGGGTGTCACCTGTCTTCGTGCCCTTTGTTATCCCAAACTCTGTCTGTCAGTCCATGAGCTCTTGTCTCCAAGTTATTCACCCTGTCCTAAAGTAGACACCTTTAATGAATGACATACACCTCTGGCTCCTTTGAGAAGCAGGTACTTGTTAGTTCAAATATCCAGATGCAGATATTTAGTGCTGTTTGGGAGGTCATAGGCTCTAGCTGTCCTTACAGAGGATCAGGGACACTTTGCAGGTTATCTGTCATACTTACTACCCCTGTGCAGGTGTCCCAGACAGCTCTGGAAATTTCAGTGCTACTGCATACCTCACTAGGGTTCACAGTGGAAAGATGGACCTCACAGGATCATCTTGAAATTAGGCTTTAGCTCAGTGTGGTCTTGCAGATTTGGAATTAGGCAGTATTGTCTAAAGATGACAGGAGTCATAAGAGATGTGTAAGTCTTTTTAAATATATAAAAAAAAAGGGGGTAAATAGCCACATCATTAAAGAACAAATAAAAATAATTCATACACTTGTAAACTGATTGTTACTTTACCTCTTGTTGCACCACTACAGGTTCAGCTCATGATTTCTTTACAATCTGTCATTTCTCAGTGCACATTTAGAAATAGCTTGCCATTCATGCTGGTTTCTTAAGCTGAAGTGCATAATTAAGTTTTGATTTGCATACTGGCACAGCTGTGTTAGGTTATGTGATAAGGCTCATCTGCACCACTGCAAAAAGGAGCTCAGACAGACAATGGCAGAAGGCAGCCCCAAACAGAACCCTGACAGGCTACTCCCAGGGGCCATCAGCCCATCAAAGACACATCCCCACAAAGCACAGAAGAGCAGAGAGGCTTGATGCCAGGTGGGAACCCAAATCAAGTACTCCCAAGGAAGGAATGCCTTGTCCCAGACCCCCTCAGGACTCCTCCAGGAGACGCATCATTCCTGTGGTTCAAGTGTGGAGCCCAGCCTTGTGACTCATCAGGAGCAGCTCTCCAGATTGTCCTTCAGACAAAAGGCTGCTTACCAGCAACTGGGGTCACTGGGATCCAGAGGGCAGCTACTGGGCAGACTGAATGTCTGGATATGGCTGCTGGAGGGCTCCACTTTACACATGTGCATGTATATTCTCACTCATGAACCTCCATCCTATCCTGGTGGGGGAGCAGGGAAGGAGATCAGTGCTGCCTGAGCTTGCTTGGGTGCTCCAAACGTCTGTGTGGTCTGTGCAGCTGGTGATGCACACACATGGGTATGTGGTGCAGTGGGTGTGCTCTGTGTGTGACTAATGCTGGGAATACATTTCTGCCTCGCTGCTGGTTGGATTCAGGGATTTGGCTGTCCTATCACATCCTTAAATGTCCTTTATGACATCTTCCTATTAGTGCCAGATTGTTCTTGTGATCTTTGCCTTTTAAGTGTGTTAGCCCGCTCAAGTCACTAATCATCTAATGTGAGGAGGGGTTCACAGGACAACAGACACTACAAGCCTTTTAAAAACCGACTTTTTACCAGTAGATCTTGACTGAAGAGGAATGACAAATAGCTCTAAAAATGAGACAAAATTGCTCTTTGATAGTGTTACTCTTATAACCTTAAGGCCCTATCACAGCATTGTGTCTCTCTCAATGAAAGTCAAAGGAGTTGATGGAAAATCAAGGCTGCTAAATGTATTTGGAAATGTTGTAGAAAATATACAATTCAGTAGCAGTGCCATCATTCAGACCCATCAGCTGTGTCTTCTGAAAGGCTGGTTTCTTCTAGATTTGCTGCAGGGACTTGCATAGTTGAATGCTGCAGCCAATCACCTATTTTATGGTCAGCACAATACAATGAAATATTCTTCCTTCACAGCATGTTTGCTTGAAATGAACTTTTACCTTGGAAGAATGATAGTCTGTCTTCTCACTCTGTAAGAATCCTAAAAGGCTCAGGAAGCTCAAGCAAAGAGGCTTCAAAACTGTTACTCTTCAGCCAGCTTGTGAAGCAGAGATCCATGCTTTGCACTGGAAGCAACCTCACTTTCGGTCATGGACAGCATGTTTTGATGTTTTGGAAGCCTTATGGACATCTTCTATGGTTGTTAAAGAATTCCTTATCAGTGTCAGGACATGGTGATTCAACATGACTAAGTTTAGACTGTGTGTGATGCAGTAGATCTTTTCAGCTACCCCTGATAAGGGCTTCTAGGCATTTAAAATGGCTCTTTGTTGCTGCAGTCTCATCAAAGCTGCATCCTCCTTCTCTCCAGCTGGTGTGAGAGCTACTTTGTCTTCCCCTGCTGTGTCTCACAACAGAGACACAGGCAGTGTGCTGATCACAGGGCATGCAATGACCTAGGACAGGTGCTGTAAGCTTACAGTCTCTGGGATCTGGGAACACAACATATTTTTGCACTGATCTTCTGAATAGAAATAAAGATGATTGGGCAGTCCCATGTATAAATTGTTTGATTTTAGACATTGAAGTATTTTTCCTCTTCCTGCTATTTAACTTCAACATTTTCTTCATCATTGCATCAGTCTTGGCACATAAAATGAGAACAGTGTGGACTTTGCTGTCACTCTTCTCTCAGCTATGACTGTGGTGCAGAGGGAGTCTCTGTGCTCCTTGAAGACAAGGCTTTGGCTCTGGAAAGGATTAATGATAACAGCTTTCTTGACTGTCCAACATTTATTTCACTTTCTAATTGCATGGAAATTTCAAGCTGCTTACTAAGTATCACATTAGAAAGGCCTTTCAAATCCCCTGTATTCAATAGCAGCACTGGCATTTTCACCAGTGGGAAAGCTCTTGGCAGCACCTTTCCCTCTGCCCACTGCTAATCTGTGTATCTATCCTAGAGGCTGTACAGTCAGTGGCAGTGAAATTGGCAAGAAGAGTGCACAATATTTGCAAAATGCACCATCTTGAGTCTTGCAATAAGCCAACTGTTTCTTTCTGAAATCAAAGATTCCTGAGTTCTCTGGCAGGAAAGAGGGAAAGCTGGTCTCAAGGAGCTGTGAGTTCTCCAAAATCTGTATTTTCTGGCTTCTCCTTTTGTCTGACATTTCTTGAATTGAAGCACGTTAAGATCTGTGAGTTAATGCAGTGAGCCCTGGGCTTCATGGCAGTGCTGACCAAAGTCAGAGCTTGTCTGCTTGCTACATTAACACTGGTAGGTCTTTCCATAGATGCCATTTGCCTTCCATCTCACATGGTCTTTTCCTGACATAGCAGAAAGTGAAACATTTTGGCCTCATGTCAAACATGTTGAAATCATGTATTAAACAGTGGAGTAAAACTCTATTGCTGCTCTCTGTTTGTACCTATCAAATGCTCTCAGCAACCGAGATGCAGTTATCAGTCACTCGTGCAGACACACACAGTATGAGGAGGATTGCCTGCTGTGATTTGGGATGTGGCCAGAGCACATCTGAGCTCTCTCTAGTGCAGCATTCTCACTCTCACCATAGCCATAGATCAGTAAATGGTACATTTCACGTATGTATCTCAAGAAAATTCTACCACAGGGATGTGGAGAGCTTAAAAATTTGCCAAGACAATGACAGAAACATATTTATCCTCCTCATCCTCACCAAAATTAATTGTAAAATAACTATTTGACAGTAAGAGATGATTTCCACTTTATTTAATTGGAAAGGTAGCATTAAATAATTTTTTTGCATTATTCCAACCCCATTCTATTCCTCTGAATTACTTTAATAAGGATATCATATATCTTCCATTTATCAGATTTTAGCTGGGGGGAAGAGGAAACATCATAAATGTTATGCCACAGATGCCAAACCTGAGGAAGGATTGTTTAAAATGAGGACAAGCCTCTTGTCTCTACATATTTTTGTAGGGTGCCCCCTGGGACATCCATCTCTTTTTTTTTTTTTTTTTAATATGCTTTGCCTCTTCCCATTATTATTCCTCCATAAAACACTTTATTCCTTTGCTTTCCGAGACTTCATCAAGGGACAGATCTTGAAGTGTACTGTGGAAGCTATTTCAAACTATGCAATCACACCCATTTGACTTCTCCCAACTTTGCTTTTATAGGACCAGAATTGTTCAAGCTTTTTTTATACTGAGGTACATTATTCAGGCTTAAGAAGGAAAGATCTTGGCCCTTAGCACCCACAACAGAGAGACTTTAGCTTTCAGGTTTGGAGGTGCCATTTTCATTCCCCAAATTATAACAATAATAACATTTTTTAAAAAGCTACATTATTTTCTCCCCTCTTTTTTCTCTGCTCCAGTCATGCTGTACTGACTTTCTTCTCAATATCAAATACAATTTAGTCATACTAAGCCTGAGCTGTCACAGACAGCTTAATGCTGTATCTATATACCTGCTGAAGACTTGAACAAATTGCTCACAAGCAAGACTGGTGACATTTGAAAGAAATGGCATTCAGTCATCAGCCGATTCAAATGAAGATATGACACTTATCATGGATACAGTATGTATTATTTAAAATTTAATGCAGCTTCCTGAGCCCTTAAAACATATGTAGGGGAAAAAGAAATTTCAAGCCTTTAATAAAAATCACGTTTAAGAGAGGTAGATCTGAATTAATACCATTATTATTTCAAAAATTAAATCCCAAGTCTCTTAGAAGCAGATTTTCAGTGAGCAAGCTATCTCTAAAAACAGTAGAAGAAAAACATGTGTGTATGCATGTGTGTGCTAGCTTCTGCAAATGAATGATAAAGATATTGTCATAACTTTGTTAGAGAAAAATATGTCACATCTCTTTCATTCACACCTGTTCTTACCAACTATTCATATTTCCCTACAGCATGTTGACATTGCAGTTCCTTTTTTCGTGGCAGACTGACATCCTTCTGTTTGCAAATAAGTACAGTAACATTTTATACATAATTTTGAAATCACTCAGTTATCACAGTCTCGGATAAAAAGGGAAAGTCCCTTATTTTCTCTCAGGGCAAGGTTGCTGTAAAAAATCTACCCTCCACAGCTCTCACCAGCTCAACTCTTGCTGAAATAGAGCTACCTGAGCTTAAATTACAGCAGAAACTGTATTGTTAAATCTGACTAAGGGATGATAGTGTTTGAGAGATAGTTCACAAATACATCTGGGTGATGTTGCAAGATAAGGCTGTGGCAGCTGAAGTGGCTGAGACAGCTCAGGGAATCTGTCTCTGTATACTTATGAATTCTGCTTGATTTTCTGAACTTCACCTCTGACCAAAACCTTCAGTGTGAATTAAATCTTTCATTTTATGTGCAAAAGCAGCCAGAGCCGGAGAGATTGAACAAGACCATTAACATTTGAATAACCTTGTCTTGCTAAAACAGGAGATACAGGTATTCCCATCAGCTGTTAATACCCTTCTGCCTAAATCCTTACAGAGGTCAGAGAGGAAAAAAATTGAGGTGTTCAGAGCATTAGGAACTACTTTTTATGAAGACATGGTCTCTTACATTTTGTTTAATAGCTGGGAGATTTAGAAGGAGACAAAGCAGAAGGCAGCCTGTACTTCTCAGGTCCTTTGTATTTCAGTAAGATGTAAAAGGCATTCAATTATAGCATGGAAGTAGAGTTTTAAAATATCCATATATTTGGAGCCTTTGCACTAATTTAACATCTAAAAACACTAATTTTCTGAGGTTTTATAGTGTTTTTCCCTCGGCTTAGTTCTCAGCTGTAAAACAGTAAGGCCCAAAGGTATGCATGAGCTATCAGTGAAAGTCAGTGATGCTTGGCATTGGCCTTGGGGCAAACATCTGAGGTTCCAGGGTGAGAGACTGACTCCCAGAACTAAGCTGAAGAGTTAGGCAGGGTGATGATAACCATTTCTTCTGTATTAACAGTGGGAAAAATTGTCTTCTGCTGCCCTTTCGTGCCTAAGTCACATACTGAAACACTGCAGAGGTCTTCAAAACTAGCACTGAAATACTGTCTCATGCCAGATGTATCCCTGTCTTGTGCCAGTGGACTTTTACAAAACTAGCTCAGCAACCTGGTGGATGTGTTCAGCTTTAGTAGGATTCTCAAAATCTGATTCAGAGAGCCCTGATCTTTTACTGAGGAAAAGGGAAAGAAGTTTGCTTGAAGCTTGATGGGACACTTACATGGGGTGTCATGCCTCAATTCCTGTACCAAGCACAATATAAGTATTTAGGTAATTGAAACACTGAACAGAAGGAGCTAAAGGTAATCACGTCAAATGCCAGGCATAGACCAAAGTTAAGAATTGTCTCTGGGTAACAGAAAACAGTTTTTAAACTCAGAGGAAGGAAAAAGCAGGAAAAAACGGGGTCTGATGTTAAGTCTCCAAAATCCAGGGTTAGTCCATCCCTAAGCAAAAGTGAGTTACTGGATCTATGCATTTTGTGTTTCACTTTGGAAAAGATATCTTGAGTTTTAGAGTAAGAAACTAAATATTTATCACAGTGGGTGAAGACTGATTATTTTCTTAGAGTTCACAGGCTATTCCTCAAAGATTCTTATTAGCTATTTTCGTTGACTTGATGATCTTGCAGATCTTTTCCAACCTTAACAATTGTGATTTCACATGGCTCCCTGCTTAGAATGATGTTTTGTCCTGTTGGGGACATTCCAATGGCTTATAACTGAATTTCATAAGAAATTAACAAAATCAAGCATATCCACTAGTCTGTGATTTAAATGTCATATTTGACTGCTAGCTTTAACAAAGGCTTTTTGCATGATCTCAAAAAAATCTGTTTTCAATAAAAACTATACTTGTTTCAATAAGCAGGGTCTCAGCAAATCTAGGACAAAATCATGACTCCAGGCTGATTCAGGTTTTGTCCTTTTATCATCATGAAGAAATAGACAGGTGGAGTTTCACTTGAGGGTGAGCCAAAAGCAGAGTAATACCAGTTTAAAATATCCCAAGACAATGTAGCACTCCTGTCAGAAAAGTCTGGGCAGAGGTGTTGCTGTCCCCCACTTGTGTGTGAGGAGAACATTTGCAATTGGGATATCACATCTCAGTGGAATCCCATATATATCACTCTAATGCAAATAGAAGAAAATCCTCGTGATAAGGATTGATCAAAACAAAAAAACAAACCAAGAAACCAAACCAGATTAAGGCTGAGATAGTTTTGGGGATTATATATTTTCAGAGAAAACTCAGGAACAATTTTAGGATTTATTTTTCAGGGGATATGATTTCATGAGAATGAAGCTGGAACAATAGAGTGTAGTGTCAGAAGGAGTTTATTACTCCACAGTAGTATTTAAGAAGCAAGGACAAGGCACTTTTTGAGAGTCCTCAACAAAGACTTGAAGGTTTTTGTGATTAAGGGGAGAAAGATTTAGGATTAAACAACAATGCCACAGAAAATGTAGAGGCTGACAGCAAGATGATTAAGGGGTGAAATTTAATAGAATTAACAAATGTTAAATGGGATTAGTTGGCAGATCCTGAAGATTTGCCTACTTACTTTCCTATGACTAAGATTAGAAATACTGGCAAGCCAGTTCCAGTGGTCTTAGTAATGCCGCCAGGTCTGCATCACATCCAAGATATATTGGAATCTAGACCTTGGTCTCCTAATTGAATCACTAAAGCAAGTAGCATATGAAAGAAAAAATTAAATTAGAGAAAGAAAATGGAGAGATTAGAAGGTTGCAATGCAGTCTTTTGAAAAAAAAAAAAGTGCTTTCAAATTACTGTACATAACATAAATGGAGCATTTACAAAGATTTTTGTGGTACATTTTTTTTAAGGATTCCCACTGCTATTGCCCCCATTTAGAATATTTCAAGTGTTTTCACTTGTTATTTGGACATGTATATGTGATGTGGTCCCATAAAAACATCTTGGAGAGTACTTTCCTGCTCCTTTTGATATAGGAAAAAGAAAACTGTAGTTTTAAAATGAAATATCACTAAAAAATAAATAATATAGCCAAAGGTGAGTGGGTGAGTGAGTGAGTGGGTGAGTGAGTGAGTGAATGATTCACAGTGAAAAATTTGGTTGAAATGTTTTCCCTTTTATTCTTGCTGTTAGAGACTAGATTTCATAACAAGCCTCAGGTTTATTGTCATTCAAAATTACTTGTGAATTTTTATTTTTTTTTGACTGCTGAGCCTTTGAATACAATCTTTTGATATTTTTTTACTCAATAGACATGAGAGGAAAGATTTTGCATATGTTCCAGTGTGGTAGAGTGAGGCATAAGAAGCTTCCTGTTAATGTGAGCATATTTTATTTTCCATATGGAACTTGGGGAAAAAAACAACTTGTAATCAGACATGAAACAACAGATGACAACTCCATAGTCAGATTGTTGTTTTTTTTATGAATGAGACTGTCATCATGCAAACACAGCAACTAGAGGAAGAGTCAAAACAGTTGAACTAAGATAATGGTAGAAGTTCTTGCTTCCATAAACAAACATAACAGAGGGTAGAGGAGGTAATAATAATAATGTGTAGAAGTCTGGGTTACTGGGAAAGCAGCACTGGCCATATATTTACGAATTATTTTACAAGAAGACCAAAGACCAATATCTGGGATGTTGGCACCAGCTGGTTTGCACCCACCCTCCTTAGGCATATTTGTCTTAGTGAAAGCTAAATTGACTGGTAGGAAACAGAACAAGGGAACAAGGGATGATCTCAGGCCCATTGCTTGAAATGGGTGCCTTGTCCACTTAGAAATGCATTTCCTTTAGATCATAACTGGAAGACATAAGGCATAGGAAGTTCTGAGAAAGAAGCCCCAAAATGAACATGCTCTCTTTTTTGTGTGTGTCTGAGAGAGTAAAAATGTATCTGTAAATGAATATTTTAAATGAGAACCTCTTATACCAAGAGCAACAATGTAAAAAGTAATCTGCTGGGTCGGGTTGTGGTATTTTTTCATTTCTGGACCTTATTCTGGGTACTTTTAAGCAACCATTTTCTGGAAACAAAGTACTGGGAGCAAGGGAGAAAATGAAGGTGAATCAATAGGAACAATTTTAGTTGAGAGTTGTCTGTTGAAAACAGTTTCTCATTTCTAAAGCCTACAAGTCCCAGGTTATAACCCTGCCTTGGAAAGTTACGCCTTCTGTAAAGCTCTATCAGCTCTTTCCATTCCTTTCCGCCTCTTTATCCCTTCCTATAGGATAGGAGGATAAGGAAAAATGTGTCAGAGCTTGGATGTTTTTCCCACCATCCACTACACAGCACACAGACAACAATTCCCCATAGAGCACAACAGGGAAATGGAATTCTTCAAACACAGATAAATGAGGACGATCATTGTCAAAGAAGATATGAATGCCAGGAACTTTTTAAATTATTTCCCTGTGTGGATTCCATTAGTGACCAGTAAAGATGCCATGGCTTACCCCGCTGTAAAAGTGCCATAGCATTAAAAAAAAGCAGGGGCTAGAATACTCCAGGATGTTGCCTAATCCTTGAAGTAGTGATAGCAAACTGACGTGGGGTGTCCACATGAAGATTAAGTGTGAACTAGCTAGTGAGCTGGAAATAGGCCATCCTATTTCAGTGTCTCTGACAGAGCAGGTTTGTATTGTAGCTGCTTACAGTATTTGCAATTCATATTACACGGGCCAGTGCAAATTGTAAAGCACATCTTGTACAATCAAGCTGTAATCAAAATTTACTTCCACAGACAATCCAAGCATTTCAGCTAAGAACACACTTTTTAGAGTGTTCCTCATAGTAAATTCTAAGCATTAAATTACCACAGCAAGCTTTCATAAAATGGTGTTGATTATGTTTGTATCCTAATTTAATTACTATTCATAGGAAGTATTTTTTGCTATTTTCTCAGCTATGATATCCAATCATTTCACACTGTTATACATTTTACTTCACACTTTATAATTTGGCAAGACTAGCAGGATTAAATAGTCCATCTAATAAGGAGATAGGTGTACTCTTCATTCCTGTATCACAGAGGCATTTAAAAATAATTAATACAAATGGGCCAAAAAGGAAGAGACTTTTGAATGTAAAATAATGTAAGAAACATTCATGATTTGGTATTATGATATTATACTGATTTTGAGACTGAAATATTTCAATTAAATAAGTGACAAGGCTCAACTGTCTTGTACTGCAAGATTCTCCACTGAACCACTTTTGTGAATCAGTATATTGTGATGATACATAACTATTTTAAACCTCATATTCGTTTCAAGAATATTACTTCACTGATTTAGTCTCAGATATATACTCAAGGCAACAATTTTTTACCCTTATCACAAGTTCTCAGTCTAAAACATTCAGTGCATTGTAACCAGATTTATTTTGTATTTTAATTCTCAGCATCAGTCATAACAGTTCGATTTGGAATTTGAACAGAAGCCACACATTCCCAGTGGGATTCCATTGCTGATTAATATTAATGTTCCCTTAAAATGAAGTAATACCCAGCTGTCTTTGTATTTATTCAGTGTGAAAGCCTAGCCTTACAAAAGATAGGTTACACTGATGTGAGGCTACATCTTTTTGTCCATAGGGTTTGGAGGCTGAACCTTTGAGCTGCCAGACAGTTTTGGGAAATTTGATCTCACTGCTTAAGGATGTGAGCCACAGGATGCTCATCACCTGAGCCAGCAGGAATTCACCTACACAGGTCAGCTGGTAGGAGCCCATGTGAACGAGAATACTGATCATTAATATCACCCTGGAGATGTGAGAGCCTTCCTTGCTGACAGAAATAGATTCCACTAGCACCAAGAGCATACTTTACTGACAGAAGAACTGAGATTTGTAGTATGTCATGGGGGCAGTGGAGCAAGTTTAAATAGAATACAGTGGTGTCTGATTATTTGATAAAATGACTACTGAAATAAACCACAAAGGTGTCACATGCTCTGGATGACAAAATAAATTTAAATCAAATCAAACTGATCCATGAGTTGCATATACTTTTTAAAAAGTTGAAATAGGAAGTTTTTACTTCCTTTAGGAGTTTGGAAAATTGATAGGTGAGCATGGGAAGGGAGGAGGAGTTTTGATACCAGGTGATCCACTGCTAGATTGTATTATGACTAACATTCAAAAAACATTTTAAACTGATCATATCAGTTCAAAGATCTACTTCCATATCAGCAAAACAGAAAGAGATTGGAATCGAGGGTGACATACCCACACAGGACCCGTCTTCTGGAATTTTTCTGTGTGCTTTTTCAGGTACATGGAACCATACTAAGAAGAAAAAGAGATAACAGATTTTGTTTTCCCTTCTGAGATTCACAATGTCAAGGAATTCTCCCACTGGACACTAGTAATAAATAAATTTGGGCTGACCCAGAGGACATAATAAGACATACAAATGTCAGCATCCCCTCAGCCAGCACCTGTTTGACTGAGGAAGGAACACAGAAAGCCATTGCCTGTTCAGTGATACAGAGTCACAACTTGTATACTTCTCACCATCCAACACTGCCTCCAGGAGTGTAGCATGTCCAGAGAAGGAGAAATAAAGAGGGCTCATTAACAAACAGAAAACACTCTCTTAGGCATTCGGCAGTTAAGGTGGTGTGGTTTTACCCCATCAACCAAGCACCATGTGGCTGCTCACTCACTCTTCTAGCAGCAGGATCAGAGAGAGAATCAGAAAAGCAAAAGTGAGAAAATTCATAGGTTGACTTAAAGATATTTCAATAGGTAAAGCAGAACCTGCACCCCCAAAGTTAAAATTTAATTAATTCAGTTCTTCCCATGGGTAGGCAGGTGTTCAGCCAACTCCAGGAGAGCAGGGGCCCAGCGCAGGTAATGGTTCATAGGCAAACAAACACCATCACTACAAACATCCCCCCATTACCTCCTACTTTACCCCCACCCTTTATATACTGAGCATGGTGCCATATGGTCTGGAATATCCCTTTGGTCAGTTGGGCTCACCTGTCCTGGCTGTGTCTCCTCCCAGCCCCCCATGTACCCCCAGCTTCCTTGCCAGAATGGCAGTATGGAAAGCAGAAAAAGCCTTGGCTCTGTGTAAGCTCTGCTCAGCAAGAACAAAAACATCTCTACATTATCAACCCTATGTTCAGCACAAATACAAAACAGAGACCCCTACCAGCCACTGTGAAGAAAAGTAACTCTATCCAAAATCACCACTTAAGGCCACAGGACACCAAGATTTTTATTTCACATGCTTGTATCATATAAATGCTATGTCACAACAGAATTTTGTTTCTAGTTGTTCTGCAGCTGTAAACACAGAGGAATGCTGTCCAGTTGCTTCTAAGAGTATCGTGTTCCACTTTAGAAGGGCACAGATTAAAAAAAGATTACATACAGATATTATAAATACAATATATTCCAGTGAAATATCTCCTAATCATAAAAAAAAGATCATGCCAAAGGATTCTGTGAAGCTGAAAGAAAGCCTCATCATGTTTGCCAAATTTCTCAATGAAATATTTAGACATATCAATGAACAAGAACATAGAATACTCAAGTGTAAATAAGAACTGCAATATTAAATGCAGCATTTTTCTTTCCACCTTCCAAGATGAGCATTTCCTCTGTTATACAGTGCCATCTGTATAGAATATGGAATAATTCCAAAACTCGAGATCTAATGCCCAAAAGGCAGGTAGAAATTTGAATTGAAGATCCAAGTTAAGTGTTGGGTTAATTCTTCTGAGAACTCGTGTTAAGAACGTTCACCAGAGTATCCAGTGGGGATCTACACATTTAATAAATCCACCTATTCACACATACAAGACCCACACATGCAAGACATATTGTGAGTAATCTTGAACCCAACTGTCTTGATAAAGGACTCTGCTTGCTTGTCATGTGTATTATTGGAACACAGATTCATTTAGTAGGCAATCTTTTATATATTGATTGGCCCTGCCTGCACTATCTATTTGAATTCCAATAATAGTAATTTCAAAATGGAAATACCTAGCAGCACGATGATCAGGTAAGCAGGTTGCTGAAGATGTATGGACAATTTTAAAGTGTAATTGTTCTGAATATGCTAAGCTTTATTGGCCATTTACAGTACTATCTACCTTTGTCAGGTATTTTATGGCATAATTTCTTTCTCCCAGATGTCTTCTTTCAATTAAGAGCTACTCTTGTGAAGATTTTTTTCTGGACCTCACTGCTTCTACAGTAATATTTTCGCATAGAGATGGATACAAAATTTTCACTGTGGGAATATTACCAGTACAAAAACTGGCCAATAGTTTCTATTATCCCAAAAGCTTGAATATATACAACTGTACCAAATCACACAACATGCGCTCTGTAAAATCAAGGATCCATTCACGTTGTTCCACTGGCTCCTATGGCTGGCATTGATGAAAATCAGTAAGTGTTTAAAGTTCATTGGGTTCTTTTTCGGCAGTCTCCTGAATTCTTTTAAAGCAGTAATGTACTTTCTCACTTTTAAATTAACACTCATAAATAGAGGAGGGTCAATTTTACTGCAACATCATAAAAAATGGTTCTGTTGTAAGTCATCTGAAAAAGCCCAGAAAGTGGCCGTCTCATTCATCTTTTGCATTCTTCAGAGTTTATATTTATTCATAGTCTTAGGATTACAAAGGACATTTCTGTTGCCCTGGGGACACACACAAACTATTTACATTAGAATTCTGGTACTGAACTATTAAGGAGTTACCACTGGAGTTTCACTCAAATAGTGACTCTTCAAGAGAAAACTGGGTACAGTCTCTTGGAGTCAACAGTGCTTCTGCTCTTCCAGCCTAGTGATTCTGTGTGATTCTGTGTGCTGTCTAGATTGGTATGATTTCCCCTAGGAGTAGAACAAGGAACAGCTAAACCTCAGTATGCTCTTTCCTGGGCAATCTTATGCCATCTGTTTGTATCGTCATAGCGAAACACAAGTCCAGGCTGGTGGTCAGATCTGTCACCTAATTCATACCCAGGAGGAGTCACAATGCCTACAGTTCTGCAGACACACAACAAAAAAGGAATGATGCAAGCAAGTAGTGGGTGGAGAACTATTCATGGTTCTTCTTAGGGAGGGGCCATAATAGCTTATCAATTTTAATATTTTTCTGTTATTATTGAAACAAAGTAGTAGCTTCATTCGTTCTCATCTTTGTCATATTTACTACTCACACAAAAGCTGCACAAAAAGGCACTAGCTATAACTTCTATCACTTAACAATTTTCAACTGAGTTTGTAAAAGAAACCCTCAGAAACAATAGTGATTTGAGGATTTGAAAGAAAAAAGCATTTACTCAGGCACTGTACAAAAGAGCTTGCTGATAGTGCCAGCTGGTAGGGCACAGCAATGACCACTAGCTTTTATGTCTGCTTTGCCAAATGGAATTGGTTATAATACAATTCTCCTCTATGCATTTACAAGAAGAGGAACTGAGTGCTCCTTTATTTTGAGTGTTGCTTTTACCTTTCTGAGTAAAATACTTTTCATAATACTAGTGGCCCTCCTATTATAAAAGCATTAATTTAAATTTATTAGGACAAGCTGAAAAATTGGTTTCTTACGTCAGAATTAGCCAAAAGCCCTAACAACAGAACCTTTCTCTAAGGCAAATCCCTTCAAAACTAAGTTTTCTCCAAATTCTCATTGTTGTTATTATTAGCAACACAACAAACAATTTCAGTGGCATAGCAGTGTATTCAAAAACAGGGTAGAGGTATAGATGTGTATTTCTCTAGATTTATAAGTATCTATCAAACTGAAAGGGGAAATATGGCTGATAAGCTTTTATTCAGTTCAGTTAAATGAGACACTCTAGAGTTTTGTTTTAGCATATTCCTCCTCTTCCTTTCCTCTCCTCAGTGCGAATGTTTAATCTCCACTGAGCTGCACTTCTTTCCAATTTCCAGTCCATTCACCACACACCCTATAGCATAAATTGTTTATTTAGGATCATGTTAATGGCAACTGATGCAATATCATCTCATCATGCAAACTATTACTGCTAAATAGAACAAGGCCAGCTGGCTCTGCTTGTCCATGCTACCAAACTGCCAGGTCATCCTTTAATTCACTTTTTTACTGTTCTACCTACAATACACATCCCTGACAGAAGATAGTAGTGCTCAGCAGTGTGGTGTGGGCCAGTCTGTAGCACCTGGATATGAAGCCTGAGATTATCTCTTGGACTTCTTATAGTAGTAAAAGCATAGCCATATTGGCTCAGATTCTCTTTAACTTCAGTGAGGATATACTTAATTTTGATGTGCCTTGGGTTGAAAGGAGGACCAGTGCTGCTAAAATAATGCCTAAGTTTTGCCTAAGACCCCTATATGCCCTTAAAGATTTTGAGGGATTCGAGTCAGTCACCCTAAGGAAAAGGAGATATCCCAGAGGAGGAACTTTGCCAAAATTTTGGCCTAGGAAAATTGTCAGTTATAGTCTAGAAAGTTTATATTTGAGAGTACTGGGAAAATTTTTTATTGCTCTGGCAAGAGTCAGATTAAGTCTGGATTTTAATATTAGCTGTGAGGATGGAGCTGTAATATTTCTTAGAAATATTTCCTTTTTTGCTGCATCATGCTTGAGCTGGCAGTCAGACATTCACAATGAGATGTGAGAAAGACAACCTGGAGTTTGAGATGAGGCAGAGAAGAGAAAATGGAACAGGATAAATTCTCTGAACTGTCAAGGCTGAAGGAGAAGCTGAGTGTGACATTCTGGATTTTGGTGCTTAAAGACTGGATGAAGATAGGCAAATCAAAGAGAAACCCCTGAGAAACACTAAAATCTAGGGGCCCAGGAAAGCCCACCAAGGAATGGAATTGCTCAAGGAAAAATTTGTTCACCTTGGAAGCCATCCAGGTGTGCAAACAAAAGAAAGAGATAATGAAGGACAATGACAGTCAAGAAGGAAATTTAGCATTGCTTCTGTCATCTGGGTGAAAAAGAGCTTTAGTGAAAGTAGGATTTGTGAAGTCCACAAATTCACTAATAGGTCTTAATGGTCCTGACCATCCTAACCTCATAAAGGCTTAAACTCTGGCCCTGACCATCCTGTAGCCCTGCCTGTGGCTGTGAAGTTCTATGTAGATTCATGCCTGGCCACCCAGAGATGCCTGAGCTAGGCTGCAGGCAGGCTAGTCTCCACTCTTGCCTTCTGCTGCTCCTGACCAAATGTCCTGGACAGCCCCATGGCCTGACTTGTTAGCTAGCCTTGACTGAAGGAGTGATATTCATTGCTTGCTCTCATTTGACTTTTAAGTATAGCTAGCAGGGTAATTGACAGGGTAATTCTGCTCTTCTGTTGTAAACCAGCACATATATCCTGAATCTTCATTACTGCTGCTGCAGTCCCCCCAAAACTGAACCAAGGTGCATTCAATTAAAAAAAAAAAAAAAATAGCAAAAAAACCCCATGACTGGCCGTGACTGGCTTTGCCCAAAATGACTGAAATATGTAACACATAAGAGCACAAAGCCATCAATAGTGTCTGAGGTTTGCTTGCAGAAGGAGCCCAGAACCTGCAAGTTTGGCTAAATTGCTATTCCACACCATGCACATAAATGCTGGAGGATGGGGTCTTGCTTTTTGTCAGGAATAACTGCATGTCCCTGATGAGCTGAAGGAATGGCCACCATCTTGCCTTCATCTCAGCAGCCACACAGAATTAAGTCGAGGTGGTGAACGCCTTTGGTGTGTAAACCACGTTATCTTTTGTATACTTTTGTTATTAATACTGCTGCAGTTACTGTGCCATTCTTATTCCATCGAGGTTTGCTTTCAGTAAATTGTTGTCTCAACCCACACTCTCTGCCTTTGTCCCTCTCTCACTGGAGAGGGCAGGGGGAAGAGAGTGGCTTATATGGGTTTAATATCCAGCTGCTTTTAAACCACCACAGTGGTTTTTACTACTTTTAATGCTCTACTGGGCTAGGAATAGAACAGCGTTTTAAGTTCAACTAAAAGTTTCTGTGACTCTTGAGTTCATGGTCATTTATTTACTTGAAATCGCCTTGACCTTACTATCTGTTCTTTAGGATGAACAGAGTGGTGAAGTTCAAAGATGCTGTTATAGACATTAATAAAGCTGTCTAGGCTGTGAATGACAAATCCATCTGGGATGGTATATTCTAGTGGAAAAAGTCTTAACACTTTTCAGCAAGGATCTGTACTGACCCCCATTTTTTCAGTTGCTAAATGCACTATAAATGTAATGTGAAGTTAATACAAAGTGATTTTACCAAAATGGTAGAAGTGCACTCACGTTAGGAAAGTTCCCTTTTCAAATTAAAAAAATGTTTTTAACTTCAAAAATAATGACAGTTAAAAAGTATTTCTAGCAATTTTCACAGAGAAACAATAAATATAAAATAATAATAAATAGTCAACAGGTGTAATCTTTGAGGCAAAGTCTAAGAATAAGAGCCACGGAACAGCAGATTTGTATTTCCTTATTATTTTACCTTGTTGATGACAATTTAATCTGAAAGTATTTTCTCATTTTTATCAGGTACAAGAATTAAATATTTCAGTTAAGCTGTCATATAAATTTTACATCCACTAAAGATAGTTGACTGTGCAAGACTTGAATCAGTATTACAGATATAAACACTAAATTTTACATCAGAAAAAAGTGATTTATTCTAGTCCCTCATTTTTCAAGTTAACAGGAAACTACAATCACTACAACAAAATTTTAAAAGCTAGTACTTAATGCATAAATCTATATGTGTCTCTGGCATGTTTTTCAAGACTGGTCATACCTGTGGTCTGTGACTCATTACATAGGCAATCAAGGACCAGACCCAAGAGCAAAATTAAATTATCTGGTCATATGTGTGTTTCTTGAGATCTTCATCAGAACTCTTCTTTAAACAGTGGAGACAGGCAAATATCTAACACAGCCGGGCCCTTTCCTTAGAGGGAAAAGAACCACCCTCTGGCCAAGTCCAGCAGGAACCTACATACAGCTGCTTATAAACAATCTGAATCTTGCCTGTAAAGTTCTTAACTAAAATAAGGCCATTTTTCAGAGCTCAGCTTCTAGCAGCACATAGTTGAAACTAAAAAGTAGCTTCATAATTTTGTTGTGATATTTTTCACAATAAGAGGTAGTATAGAAGTGTGCAGAGCTAAAAGAGAAAGATTACTGATGTAGAACTCAAATGCAAAATGCCTGAGTTACACGCCCTGTCAAAAAACTCCCCAATGTCATCACCTATTCCAGCAATATTCAAATGTGAAGGAGAACTGAAATGAGAGGAGGCTAGGTTACTATTTTTAACAAGGGGTAATTTTAAATTCAAGGAAGACATGAAGAATATTCTTACCCTAATATTTCAATCCAAACCAGAAATTATACTGTGAATTCTAGAAGAACTAAGAGCTCAGAATTTATGGGTTTTCAGCAACAGTGATTTTTATTAATGGTCATAATAGTACGAATGCAGAAAAATGGAATTTGTGACCATGCACTGTTGAATAAGGACCAAGAATTCCTGCTTGGTTACCATGGCACAGACAGGACATTGTGACAGCTCTTTCAGAGGCAGACATAGTTATGTCAACATTATGATTCTAAAACAAGTGGTAAGAGATTTACAGCTGGAATTCACTTGAAACTGAGGCTGACCCCTGTGCCAAACACCCCAATGCAAATATTAACCCAGGACTCCACAAGCTATACTATGTGTTACTGAGCTTGCAGGTAAGGTTTAAGTTGTTGATTTTGACTAAAAGAGCCATAAATTAGTTTAGGATCTCACAGAGTCCATGTTCACCAGCTCAGATAAATAAACAGCCAACAGCCTATTTGACATGCAGTCTTTAAATATACTTTATTTTCAAATAAAAAACATTAACCCTCGACTGAGCCAGGGAAGAGCAAAGCCTGCTGCTCCTGCTAGTCCTTGTAAGTCTTATTTCATACCAGACTGCATCTAAGGGGCTACTTATATCTTTCAGCTTGGATTTATTCTAGTTGATCCCTGGTATCGTAATGATTGTTAAGGAAACAATGATAAGGCAGCTGCTTTTGTAGGTGCTTAAGTACTATTGTAAAACGCCTACATCTTTTTCATCACTATTCACCTCTCCAAGAAACAAGACACTTCACCAGCTGTAAGTCTTATGATTTCCTGAGAAAAGGCAAGAATTACTTGGGTAGTCCAGAAGCAGAGACAGGTTATAAATAAAGCATAATTTTTATCAAGGCAGTATAGGCAGAATAAGCACAGCAATCCCCAGCAGATGCTACTTGAGAGTTTCAACTGCCCAGGTGACAATGAGGCACTCTTTCAATGTTTCAGTGTGCTCCTCTGGAAGAAGCTCTTGGCTCAGACAACAGTAACTATCATTCGCAAAATCACCTCCTTTGAAAATATCTGTGTGAAAAAAACATCTGTGTCAAAGTCTGCATTTTCAAGAATTAAAGCATTAAAAAAAATATGCACATGAAATGTCTGCATGGGCAGCTTACCTTTGCTGAGGAGTTTATGTTGACCACTAAACACACAGCAGCTATGACTGCCCCAAACCTACAAATGTAAACATGAACTGGTTAAACTCCAATTCAATGTTAGATAAAGAAACTGAGTGTATTTTTTTTTATTTTTCCTCCATCTATTTTATTCTGAGACCACTTTTTTCTAATTCCAGTCACAATTTTTCATTTTTCTCTCTTCAAATTTTGCCACATTTGAAGATACGAAAAGGAACCATATACTATGAATTCAACCTGACTGAATTTATCCTGGGGAAAAATATATCAAAGTAGTCTTCCTTTAAAAAAAATAGAAAACTGGCACATAATATTGTTTCTTTTAAAATCATTATTTCTGTACCAAAAAGTGATAGGAGCACAGGAATCGCATCCTGACAGTTAAACATTGTGCACCACTACTAGCAACAAGCAATCAATTGGTAAAATTCATAGATAAAAATCAGATCCTCCTAATTAAATGTTCCACATACTTAAAGGGAGATCAGCATATATAAGGAATAAATGGCAGCGCGCCAAAAGAGGCAAGCTGCCAAATAACGATCATAGCTAGTTTAAAAAATATCAGTGAAAAAGAGATCCTTGGAGCAAACCTAGAGACAAGAAATCCAAAGAATCATAGAATTGTCAAGGTTGGAAAACATCTTTAAGATCATTAAGTCTAACTGTTAGCCCAGCACCACCATGTTAACAACTAAGCCATATCCCCAAGGGCCACATCCACAATTTTTTCTTAACATTTCCAGGGATGGCGTCTCCACCACTTCTTGATTAACCTGTTCCAATGCCTGACCACTCTTTCTGTGAAGAAATTTTTCTAATATCCAATCTAAGCCTCCCCTGGTCCATCCTGAGTCCATTTCCTTTTGTCCTGCTGCTTGTTACCTGGGAGAAGAGACCAAGCTCCACCCTACTACAATCTCCCTTCAAGCAGTTGTAAAGAGCAATAAGGTCTCCCTGTTTGAGCCTCCTTTTCTCCAGGGTAACCATCCCCAACTCCCTCAGCTGCTTCCCATTGGTCTTGTGCTCCAGACCCTTCCCCAGCTCCATTGCCCTTCTCTGGAACCTCTCCAGCCCCTCAATGTCCTTCTTGCCTTGAGGGGCCCAGAACTGGACACAGCACTTGAGGTGTGGCCCCAGCAGTGCTGAGTACAGGGGGACAATCCCTGCCCTGGCCCTGCTGGCCACACTGTTCCTGATACAGGCCAGGATAACACTGGCATTCTCAGCCAGCTGGGCACTCTGCTGGCCCATGTTCTGCAGCTGTTGACCAGCACTCCCAAGTCATTTTCTGCTGGGCCGTTTTCCAGCCCTTCCCCCAGCCTGTGGCACTGTCTAGGGTTGTTGTGACTCAAATGTAGGATCCAGCACTTGGCCTGGTCTCACACAACTGGTCCCAATCCACTGATCCAGCCTGTCCTGATCCTGCTGCAGAGACCTTCCTGCCCTTCACAGATCAGCACTCCTGCCCAGCTTGGTTTTGCTTGCAAACTTGCTGAGGATGCACCTATTCCTCTTGTCCAGGTCATCAGTAAAGGCCCAAATGGAAATACAAACAGAGAAAATAAATACTTCAATAACTACTTCCTTTCAATGCACTGCTTCCGAGCAGCAAATTAACTTTGCTTTAATCCTACCATTCCAAGACACAGTATTTGGCCTCTAAAGGATCTTAGAATTTTTGCCAGCTCCCTCAGGAGCTCAGATTGCCTTAAGGAAAGTGAAGGGATTGCAAGGCCTTTGAAGGAGAAACTGTAATTGTAATTATTTTTTTTTCTCCCATGATGGATCTGTGCTTATTGTGGGAACCCAAAGGGATCTCCCACCCATGGCCCTACAGGCCCTGTGTATAACCTCAGAGAAAAGCTCACAAAGCAGATCAGAAGAGGATTGTTATGGATAGAGGAATCCCTGGAGAGAGCACACTCCAGACCCCATAGAGAGTTACTATGCCAACAGAGAGGAGATCCTCAAACAGATTATTTCAACAAACAGGTAATTTTTCAGCTGATGTAAGTGAAGACCTAGCAAGGTTCCTAATTAGTCCAATAAAGAGAAGACACAAACGTAAGTCCTGTTTCATGTCAGCCAAATGATGCTTAATTCCCAGAGAGGTAACATGGTTTCTATCAATATTTCTGTGGTTTCAAATAAAAGAAGAAGTTGCTTTTTCTGAGCCAAGCCATTGTTCTTCTTCATTGTTCTTGGTGGCTTTTGAATAATTGTCCTCTTTGTAAAAAAAATTATTTGTCACAAGAGGTGCTATATTCTGTAATTAACAACACACACCCCAACAGGGAAAAGGAAGCAAAGCAACCCTTTTGTTTGAAAAAAAATTGTCTTAGCTCACAATAGTATAGAACACACTCATCCTCCCACCCCATTTACCCCTAGTCAAGTAGGAAGTAACAATGACAATTTTTTTCTAAGATGTAGCATCTGTTTTTTGTATATAATCCATAAAAGTTTTCCAAATGCCCTTTAAGGAGTCCTAAATCTTCTACAAATTTGAGTCCTCTATAAATCCTCTCTTTCTTAATCTCTCTGACATCTTATAATGGACTGGTCTCAGTAAGAATTCCCATATGTCATTGGCTTGGGCAGGAGGAGGTAAAAGAAAGCAAGAGGAAAGGGGAAGTTGCAAAACAGAAAGAGAAAAGAATAAATTTGTATTTATATGTTCTGAGTTTTTTAATTAAACAAAAAAAAGTTGTAGATGCACGATGGCTTTCATTGTATTTATATGGCTTTCCCAAGAGATTCAACCATTGTTCAAGTATTTTATGCGTAAATTTCCCCCATGCTAGAAGACTTGAACCACAAAGACAATAAAGCTCATGTCATCTGACATAGCTATCACTGGATCCAGCTTCACCCTGGCATTACACCTTGAGGAGTAATCTACTCCATGCAAGGTAAATGCAGAGAGCTACCTCATTTGAATTGTGGAATTTCCCACCAAATTTTCCAAAGGAAGGCAGCACTGTATGAGAACATATTTCAAGATCAGGATGTGTTTAATTATTTATCTCAGAACTCTGTATGCCTTCAGGCAGATTGTTTTTTTCTCTCTGAATAAGGCTAAACAAAATCCTATCATACAAAGAGAAAAATGTTATTAAAGCTCCTGCTACTTGAATTCCTAATTATTTGCTTAAATGAGCTTTCAGCTATTGACTTGTATTTGCGATTTCATAAATGTCTTCCAAAATACCATGCTAACTACAGGCTTTTCAAACGTGTAACACCATTGGGATGAGGGGAGAAGTTTACTTAGGCACAGATCTACTTCTGACAGTTTTGTAATCAGAATTTGGGTAATAAACCATAAAGCATCTTTTGGGGAGAAAGAAACAGTGAGACTCTTTCAAACGATGCATTTGCTTACTAAATGATATTTTTTAAACCACATCCCCTCCTTCATATTCCAGATCTCCTCATTTGCCTACTAATGAAGTAAACTGCATAGTAGACAGGTTTTTGGAGACAAGGAGGTGGAATACATGCACCAAGAAGCAGAGCACTGCCTTGAATTTCAACTTCATTTTGTGGTATTTCCATGGGAGAAATTACTAATGGATACACACTGGTGGATGCCTTAGGTCTGTCCCTTCTATCACCTAAGGCACGACCCAGGAGCACAGCCTTGTAGATAGTGGCAGTACAGTGTGGAAATAGCTTTCCCTAAGGAAATCTCACTAATAAAAGGCCTCTCTAGATGTGTTGCTAGAAGGATGGCAACATATGCCGTTGTGGAAGAATCCTCTAATGAGAGCCAATTATGCCTTATATAACAAGAAAAGTGAACATCAGGTCTGTACCTTGTCTTTGCAGTTTCAGATATCCATTCAGTGATTATGAAATAATAGCAGCTAAAAACATTTCTGTTAAAATAACCAGATGAAATTTTACACACTTACTCCTCCACACTGTAACAAAGAGTAAGGAATAGTTACATTATTGGCAGTGGAGGCATTTCTTAGGTTTTCTTTCAGTATGTTTGCACAAGCAGTATAAAATCATAGCCAGCACTCTGGAAAGCTTTTTCTTTCATTCATGAGAAGAGAGCATGCTGGTCAGTTTTTTCTAAATGTGCAGCAATTAAAAAAAGCTGAATTTCTAGGACTGACATTTAAGCATTATTTCTCAACATAAACTTTGCACTGATGACTGGCTATCTTTATTCAGGGGCTACACAGCAAGAATGTTATGCAGCTTGCTTTCACCTTCGTTTTTTTTTGCCAACTGGTAAAGACTACATACCAACAAATCCATGGGAAAGCCGTAGTGCCAGTGTGAAATGTCTCTCACATTGCAGTCTTGCATTTTGATGTGGGATATGTGAAGCCACCCCAATTTTCTCTAACTTTTTTAGACTCTGCATGTGTCAAAACCTCACAGTATTTGTGAATTTCAAAGTAAGCCTTGAAAAATGAGTAATGCGTACATTTTGGTAACACACCCTACTCATTCCTTTCAGACACATACATTTTTGTCTAGTTCATTTCTGCTCTCCTCCCAAAAAGTCTGCTGTTGCTAAGATCATAGTAATTGCATGTCAGCAACAGTATACTTCAACTTAACTGGTCAGAAAACAGGAAAAAATTCCATGGATCTGGCAAAAAACAATCACTTAGAATTTTTAAAAAAAAGCCTTATGAAAGCTTGCACAGAAGATTATATTGGAGCATTTTAATTTTGCTATTTATATTGTGTTTTTATTACTAAAGGGCAACTTTTTAATCATTGAATCTTTCTGTATAAAATTATGCTAAGTCAAAAGACATCTTCATTTTTACCCTTTAAATGAAGAAAACAATAATCTAACATTTTAAAAGGTACCTTCCTTCATGGAAAAGTTAACTTGTTCAAATTTAACCAATTAGAATACTCTAGAGAGTCTTTGTCTTGCAATTGTCAGTGGAAGAGTTCAAAAAGTGAGACAGAATTTGCTCTCTGAAAAATTTATGGATTCAGGCTCTGCACTACTCTAACTATACTCCCTAGTTTCAAGCTCAGAGATGATTTATACTTCCGTCTTCCAGAACATGGCCTGAATTTGGTTGCCTTTGCCTAAAAAGAAGGATGTAAATCAAATTTCTTGTGTTTTCTTCAGAAATATTCTGTGCTCTAAGAGGATGCACTGAGGTACTACCAAGCTCTCAGAAAAAAACTGTGTGGGAATGGGGATGTGGGACCTCAAAGTATGAAATTAAATCAAGAGAATTATTAATTACATTCCATTAAGCTCAATTCACACAGCATCTCCCATAATAATGTCACTTTGGCTGTCCAGTTCTTCCATCCCTTAGCAGTGAGTGTGTCAGGATGGCTGTCATTTACTAACCAGAACTTCAGCATAGTCTGTTCCCTGCCTCATCCAGGAACTTTATGTCTAGAAAAGCCCCAGGCCCATGGAGTGCTTTGCCCACATCAGGGGCAGTGGAGCCCTTGGCCCAGCAGCACCTCACTCACAGGTCAGTAACTAAGGCTGCCGTTCAACAAGCAGCCTGTGTAATGCTCCGAGGCTCTGGGGCTCCCACTCGCTCCCCTACTTGCAGGAAGGAGTGCCAGAAATAACATTTCAGCTAGCAAAAAGGAATTTTTCAACTCAAAGATTTACAAAATCCAAGTTCCTCAGGACTGCTTGCTTTCCTTTCTGTCTCTGTAAAGACATTTTTTTCCCAAAAGAAGTCATAGTCCATGTCATGCCCACTGGTATAGAGACATTCTTTTGAGCCACTTCATTTTATTTAAATCAATTAACCAACCTGCTCAGTTTGAATTAAAAAACAAAAAAGTCTGCAAAGCAACCTGAAAAACAGAAGAAAAACTGTTCAAATTGAGATATTCTTGTGACTTCTAATGCAAGCCTCATACTCCCAGTCTAAGACATTTTTCTGCTCCTCCGAGGCAATCCAGTAACAGCTGTGATCCCAGGGCATTGGTAGCTGCAGAGTGCTGCAAAGGGAGATACATGATTTCAACTTGCTTTTCACTCCACTGCCTTGGAGAAATGGGCAGGCTGCCAGAGAAGTGACTTCTTCTGTTAAAAACAAAAGGGTTCCTTGTATCACTTGTATCCTGTGACTTCCTGCTGGACACAGTGGATTTTGGGAAATGTCAGTGGTCCTGGTAGCTTTTCCAAGAAAGGAAGGAATAAAGAAAGTGTCCTTTCCCTCACATCTATCTGTACACTAAAGCTAATTTTCCATAATTCTTGGAATATTGGTAAAGTTCCAGATGGCTTAAAGGAAAAATTATGCTGTGACAATATCTTAAAAGGATCAATGAAACCTGAGTCCACAATAAGGCTGTCAGCAGGACTGCAATTCATGGTAAAATGAAACAGGAAAAGAGAGAACTTAATTAATACTACATTAAAAGAGCATAATGCAATTAATGCCAATTGCTCTGGATTTATGGGAAATAGACTTTGTCAGAGAAAATTTCTTATCTTTTTTGATGAGGTTACAAATCTGACTCATTAAAGTAATAGTGATAATGCAATATACTTAGATTTCTGTAAGGCATTTGATTGAGTACTACATAATATTTTGATCAGGGAACTCAAATGATGTAAAATCAATATAGCAGACACAACATTAAATTAATTAAGAGCTGGCTAACTGACAGGTTTCAAAATATAATTGTAAACAGGCACCCACTTCCATAGAGGAGTGTTATGGTTGGAGTCCTGCACAGATTGTATTTTGGGCTTTTCAGGAACCTGGTAGGGAAAAAAAAAAGAAAACAAATAAAAATCATTGCTGATCGAATTTGTAGATGACAAGAAGATTGGTTCTCTGAGAAATAATGAAGAGGAAAGGTCAGAGACACAAAGCCAGCTGACTCTCCTTGTAAAATAGATGGCAGCAAAGGATATATACTCTGGTACAGCACACATATAAAGATTTAGAAACAAAGACAATAATGTTTATAGATTTATGACATTTGTAGTCTTTTCCAAGTGTTAAACTTCACATTTTAATTAGACCGTTAAAACCTGAAGTCATAAGCTAGTGTGTGGCTAGGTGATAGGTACGACTTCTGGAGACATCAGGTAAGAGTAATGCTCTTTCCATGACTTAATGTTGTTTAAATATAATTTGATTTTTACATAAACTTGTTTAATTTTTAACTTCCTTGAGAGTAGAGGGAGGAAAACCACCTTCCCATGCAGAGTCTTTTTTTGTCCAGACGTGCATATCAGCCTTCCTATTAACTTCAAAATGGAGCTGTCAGCTCTAAAACTAATTTATAGAAAAAAATAATACTATAAGATGACACAATTCTCAGTCAGATGTGGGTTTTAATGGAAAAGAAAAGGATTCAGTTAAAAAAAGTTACCAAAAAACTCATTAGAGGTGTGCATCAGGATAGAAGTAAGGTGCTCAGTATTAAAATATTCAGAAGTTATTTACAATAAATATTTAGGAAACTGATAGAAAAGGACTAAGTTTAATAAGCTTCATCTCTAAAGAAATTAAACTAAGGAGTCAAAATGTGAAATAATAGGAAAGTTATGCTGCTTCCTAGTCCTGTTATACAGGTAACAAAACCAGATCATTAAAAACAGAAAATTACTTTGAGATGCTACAATTATTTTTTAAACTCTGCCTAACATGATGAACTAATTAGTGGAAGTGATCAGAAATTCCCTGTAGGAGGCCTCCAGAGAGACACTCCTTTTCCGTAGTCGTCAGCAGGGCTAGAGAGTGGCTGCCAGAGCTGTCACCTCCTGGTTTGCACCCCATGTTTGCAACACCCTGCCTGGCCAGCTGAGGGACAGCCAAGGTGCTGAAAGCTTGAGCAGCCCTGAAATTCATGAATTTGTTTAAACACACTTGCAGAATACAATTTAGAAATTATCTGGACAGTCCGGGTCTTTATTTTCTTCCCCCTTTCTTCCCAAACAAAAATATTATGTGGTTTAGCTTCACAGAGAAACAGGAAACTGGACTTTCCACAACAAATGTAAACTAAAATTTTACAGCTCTAGTGCAGTGCCTGCTACCAGAGATAATTCAGGTACATTTTTCCACAATCATTGTCAGTATGTAGAAGAAGATTTTTTAGCTCTTATCCAGCATGCCATTCTGTGCCTGCAGAATGTGGGACAGGGGGCGAGGAATGGTGAGATGAAGATCTTGGCAGCTGAGGACTTTCAAACTGAGATTTTCTAGAAGCTCCCGAAGCGCAGATATATATGTATCTAGATTTTAGGAGACATATATTAACTATGTATTTTTGTAGCAAGAGTCACTGTGTTGGTATTTTGGAAGTTTTCAGGGTTTCTCAGTCAAGCCCTTTTTTAAAGTAATTGGCCAAGCCTTGAAATTTCAGGTTGCCAGCTAACTTGGGAAAACAACATTGTATAAGTTTACATTAGGCTCAAATTTTTAAAAGCTGTCCACAAGTGTTAGAAACAGAAACCTTTTATGTTTGGGTTTTTTTTTTTAAGGGAGAAAGAGGTTCTTCAACGCAGTTTGTTCAGATTTAACTGTGTGAATGAAGAAAATGGAGGTATTTTGTTAGAGTGTAGCTGAATTATAGTCCTAATACACCTCAGAAATGCACCTTCCTAGCCTTTGTTACTTTTGCCCTCTTCTCTTCTGAAAGAGCATTTGGTTGAGAATGAGACAAAGTACTTAACTTGAAACACCAAAATATAAATTTTCAAACAGATCTGCTGCTTTTGTCAGCCAGGCTTTCTTTGGCAAGCTTGGGAAAGTACTTTTCCTTTGAGATCATCTTTTGCTGTTTTGATTAACAGATACTTCCATAAATAACTTAATACTAACCTCTCCATCTTAAATTAGTATAATCCTTAGAAATATGCAATTGAAATTGTTATGTAATTTCCAGTAGTATCATTGCAGATGTTTTATTTGACTGAAGAGATAGTTTAAACTAGCTTTGCTGTTGAAGAAAATATTCACACAACTACAACTTAACGTTACAGAACAAAATTCTGAAGAACTTAGAAAAATAATTATTTTTATGAGATATTCCAGAGACTCTCAGGCTCTCAAAGTCAAGTTAATACCAACAACCTTATATTCCTCTTCCCTGTATAAAAGGAAAAAAATCAGTCAGGCCTAAAAGATTATATATGCTGAATATGCATGGAGAAAAATGGAGACTCTCATTATCCTAAGGGACAAAACCTAATCACACACCCTCTGCTGGAAGCTCAGATGGTCTACTGGGAACCCAGTCTTCGCATATGTAACACTTGCAAGCCTCTGGAGCCTGAGCTGTGTCTAGAAGCCTTTAAATCCCTGTGGCATATTCCCAAAGAGTACATTCTCTGTCTTGCATATCTCCCGAGATCAAGGACTTAAAATGCAGTTGCACGTCCCACGGTGAAGTACCAACTTGTCAGATTCTTCTCACATGCCAGAAATAGGAGCCTTGCGTTAGCCCTTTCGTAGCTACATACGCATAGTATCCAGAAGCTTTGGAAGGAATTGAGACATTGCCCCACTTACTTTAAAGACAAATTATAAGTTGTTACTGATGATTATAAATCTGCCAAAGGTAGGATCCCACCCATCCAATGTGAAGTACTTTACACAGATATGATCTGTCACTGGAAATCTCCACAAGCAGCAGCCTTCCCCAGTGACTGCACAGGGATTCAAACCATCGCAGGGGCTTCAACAGACCCCAGGAAGCTGTCTAGTACCTAGGTCAGGCAGGCTGAATCCACCCCTAATGCCTGAAAACTGTCCTTTATCTCATTCTTCCCCCAGGGTGTGCTTGTATTCAGCTTCCCTTCCACACTGCTGAGCTCCTGAAGCAGAGATTTCTTCAGCCTAAGCTGCTAGAAATGATTCATTATTCTTTTCTATAACCTTCTGGTTCCTCTGCCGGGTGACATCTTCTTCTGTGCTGATCTGGAAAAAACAGATCCTAGCTGGATGACTGTTGCTTCGGTGACCTGCTGCCTGCTGTACCATTATACAATATATTATAATAATTATATTATAATTTCATATTATATAATATTATATTATACAATTGTACCTGTTACTGAGTAACAGCAGCTGGCTCATTGCTTGAAGCAATTATGCTTCAGTGATCCTGGAGTCATGTCCATTCCTCTGCTCAGGCCGACGTGCAAGGAGACAACAGAAAGAATAAAAACCAACCCAACCAAAACAGAGATGGTAGCTTTCCAACAGCATAGACATGACACTCATGACACTCACAAGTCATCCCTCACTCTACATCCTCCTTCTAAAAAAATTAGAAGTCCCACGAGCACTACTCACTTTGATTTATTAAGATATGGAAAATTTAGGTCATGGTACTCCTTTCTTCTCTCTTCTCCAAGCTCTGTAGATATTTTATTGACTTAGTAAAGGCTAACTGGGATTTCATTTTTGCAGTGTCTGAGCTCAGGCACAGCTGTGCTTAAACACCATTCCTCCTGCCAACATCCCCCTGGCATAAGAAAGGGATGGTAAAGGGCCTTTAGAACCTCTTAGAACTTCACAGCTTCTGCAGACTCTTTGGAATGTAACTGGTAAGGTACAGAGGAATTGACAACACCTCCACCTATCGACTAAAGACTGAGCTACCGGCTTCCGTGGTCGTGGAGGAATCGCCCACCATTCACCTGCTGCCACATCTGTAACAACACACCTTTTTCAGGTAAAGAGGGAGGGATGTGCATCAAGGTATTAAAAACAAACAAAAAAACCCACAAACAAACACCAAAAATGAAAAAAAAAAAACCAAAAAAACCCCAAAAAAACCAAACCAGAAAATCTAGGAATACAACAGAAACATGCATAGAGCTGGTAAAAGGGTTTAATAAATGTATGAGCAAAATCTCATTGAGAGTATATTTTACTAGGGAAGTCACAGCACACAGAGGGTGACTAGAGTTCTGTTACATAAGTTAGTTGCATATACTTTTTCCCAAATACACCCTGCTATTTTTAATTACATCATTTAATACAATGCCTGTGCAGAAGTTTCCTAACACCTGTCCAAAGCCTTATAGTCTAACTAGAAACTTCTAAGAATAGAGCATTTCTAATACAAAACCACAAGCTAAACTTCAATAACTGTTATATTATGCTGGTGTGGTCAGGGTAAATTATATAGTATGATGATTTAAAAATGGAAAATAGCTTAGAGAAGAAGCTGGAGCCTAATCAACTGCAGCATGACACAGGTAGGGGTCCCAGCTTGAAACTCTTCAGGACTGTTTGTGCACACGGTGGAATGCTCCAAAGCTTCATTTATCACATCTTTCTGCAACATCAGCTGTTTTTCTACAACATTATTCTGTGCCTTTAAAGTTTGGCCTTAGCTACTTAAATCTTTATAAAAATCCCTTGCTTTCCTTCACCACAGCTAGTCTTTCAGAAATTTAACTAACAAATAAAAATGTTTCTAACAGCTAATGGATCAAAGCTGAGATCATACTGCTCTTCTTCAGAGAAAGTGAAAGTTTGATGAACTGAGTCAAGTACCATTTCTAAGGCTTCTCTTCAAGATAAATACTTTTTTAAAAAAAAGGCTGTTGTAATAAAATGCAGAAATACAGATTTTTTTTTCCTTTTAGAGAGCAGTAACTGAACATTTTATGACTTACACAGATTCCATCAGCATTTCTAATGACAGAAGAAATATTTCTGGAAAAGATAGGTTTCCCAGGAAAATGCTTGCAAAACATATGCACAGAATGAACAATACAAGGACTGTGTGTGAATGAGCTGCTCATATTTGCTGTATTAGCATTAAGAAATTAATCAGCATAATATATTGAAAAATAGAAACTAGAGCTTCACAGATGATTGAAAGGATAAATAATACCCCATTTCTAGCAACCTGCTATAATTTTCTGCCTTAAACTATGAATCTGAATTATTCAGTTGAAGACACCCCCATGGGGCTATAGTAAAAAGCAAAATTCTCTCAGTTATTTTTTAATCACTTGTTAAATGTATTTTTTTTAGATGATACTGTGTAAAAAAAACCAAACAACAAAGCTCCTGTAAGTGATTATTATATGAAGTCTCCAAGATGTTTCAAATCAAGTTTCTAATACTTGGACTGCTATAACACTGAAGAACATTGAGCCAAGTCAGAGAGAACAGTTATGTGACTTTTCAGCCCAAGCAGAAAGAAAATTACATCTGCAAATTATGGTGTGATCTATGAAGCAACACAGAGTAAGAATGAGAAGGGTTTATGAACTTAAGCAAATTTCTACTTACATCATGGAAAAGTTCAATACATCAATATGGTTAAGGTACAAAGTGAAATCAGTTATTATTTATAAAAAAAAAATAGAAAGCCTTTTTTCTTCAAATACATTAACTGTTCAGGGGTTTTTGATTATTTTAAGTGTCACAACACATAGCACTTCCTAATTAAGTGCTTCCAGTTCATGTCTTCATGAATAAGACTTCTACATATTCAAAGTGATCTCAAAAAGCAGTGGCAAGCAAAGTGACAGAATTCACTACATGCTGCCCCTGTCTAACTTAGGCAGATGATGGTACACACAAATACATTATCAAGTTAGTCCTCTAATATTTTCCATGGAAGATATAATAAGAAGTTTAGCTGTAGATCTGAAGGCCAACAAAAATCTTTCTCCTACACTAGCACCCAGTATCTGCTCAGGCTGGAGTGGTAAGAGACCAAAAGAGATCAAATATAACAAATCAGTGGGAGCTCTACAGGTGGGAAGGGAAAGCATGGGCAAGCTAAAGGAGGACAAGAGGATAGGCTGCACAAATATTCATGGACATGACACATCACACACTCAGCAAAAAGGAGCTGGTGGAGCCAACACTAGAGCTAAAACAGTAACTTACAGAAAAGGCAGACAAGGGAGTGTGCTGTGATATCTCCTTATGGTCTGAGGTGCAAAGAGCATCTAACCAACATCTGCAGTTTGTGTGCATCTTTCCTACCTAAATAACAACTCTCAAGGTGAAATGAATTTCATCTTTACATCAGGAGTTTTTGCTTTTTCCAAGAATGAAAAAATCAGTTTAAGCATAAAGCTGTAAGCTAGAGTTCCTCCACACTTCCTACTGCAGTCTCGTCTCAATTCCAAGCTTGACAGCATGTCTCTAATTACACATATAATTTCAGAAACACTACATTACACTGTATTTCACAGGGTAACTAATGTAGGCAGGTAGGCAATTGAGCTTTTCAACAGGCCAGGCAATGCTCTCTACTGCTATAAATACTCTTTCAACAGCACAGGCATATTACATGTACATTTAGGTTTAAATTAAGATTGAAACTGTAGACATCAAAGCTTTATGTTTAATATTTGCAAACATCTCACTAGTGCTGGGTTCAGTTTGAATCTCTTTTATCTGCTGATAGCAACTTAATGATACTTACCTATAACTAATGTTAAATTTAGTGAGTGTCTTTGAGCCTCTTCCAGCCAACAATGCTGAGGCTGTGCAGTATTTCAGTAGTCAGTGGTCAGATCCTTTACCATAATTGACCAAGGATGAAGGAGTGTTCTGAAGATCTTCCTATCCCTTCAGGGGTTTTCAGTAAATATTTTGTTCAAGTTAGATGGAATAGCAAAATTCTTCTAAGAACCAGCATGGCACACAATTTGAATTTTTCCCAGATCTACTCTGAGAACAATACTAACTTGGCTGTAGAATTATACCAATCATTTAACTTTGCAGATGTTAGGAAAACAAGACTATACACATATAAAACAAATACCCCTCAGATTCATATGCAGCTGCCCTCTCAGCATGATGGACCAGAAGGAGGCAACGTCCATTCACCTGTAGGTAGAATCATGCTTTAATGCTGTTGATTTCCACTTAGAGAACTGTATTTCCTTTTGGTACTTACTTTTGATAGCAACAAATCTTCCCCAGATGCAATAACTTGAGTTGATTACACTAAAAGAACCAAAACTGTTTCCAAACATTTTCATGAGAAATAATTGTGTCTGAGCAGCAGCAGCTGCTGAAACTTCTTATACATGTAAATGAGTACACATTATCTTCTCAGTCTTATCTTTAGATTTTTTCAGGTAAGCTTTATGCCACTTTGTGGATCACAGAACCACTAGGTTGAAAGAGACCTTCAAGATCATCAAGTCCAGCCCAGCCCTAGCACCTCAACTGGACCATGGCACCGAGTAACACATCCAGTCTTTTTTTAAACACATCCAGGGATGGTGACTCCACCACTTCCCTGGGCAGACCATTCCAGTGCTTTATCCCTCTTTCAGTAAAAAACTTTTTCCTAATATCCAACCTATATTTCCCTTGGCACAGCTTGAGACTGTCCTCTTGTTCTGTCAGCTGCTGCCTGGAGAAAGAGATTGACCCCCACCTGACTACACCCACCTTCAGGCAGCTGTAGAGAGTTGTAGAGAGTGATAAGGTCACTCTATTAAAAAGGAACTGCCTTATGTGTATCCCACTCAGAGGAAAACCCTGTAACAGGCACATTTCAACTGAAGAGGAGTAGCATGGGTTTGAAACTTTGACAGGAAATGTTTAGTGCCTTGGGGGAAATGTTTGCTACATACCCTTATATAATTTAAAATGTGCTGAGCTCAGAGGACAAGAAAAAGATAGTATATTATCTGGAGGGTATTACCCACAACTGCAAAAAGGGGAGATTACAGGGGAAGTTCTGCTTCTGTATGCTATATACAAAACTCTGTTTTCAAAAATCCCACTGTTCTAAAATTCCTAACTTTTTTCACATTTATGCTGTAGAGCTGCACTGTAGTTCACTGCACTACAACAGCTGGGATATTCCTGTATATAAGTGGTTTGCCTATCTTGAGATGACAGAAGCCAAATAAAGAGTGTACTTCAAGAATATAATTCCTGATTGAGGATGTGTTTTCATTGACCTCACTTGACAATGGACCAGACCCAGAAACATGATTAATCCCAGACAGAAAGTTAATCAGTTAATGACATTCAAGACTTTTTCAGAATTGTTATTTATTTTCCCACTGCCTTCAGACCATCTCTGTTTAGAATTTGTTCACATTAAGGTAGTGTGATCACTTGTTATCCCCTGAGAAGACCTCTAGCAAGTAAGGATTTTCAATGGAAAATTATGAGGACACCAGTCTTCCTCACCTACCTTTGGTGGCTTGTGTAGGACCCCATAGCTGTGAAGCTGTCCCAGAGAGACTCTTGCTGCATTCACCCTTATGTGAATACAACAAGCTTCATGATCTGAAACAACTCCTGGTAATTTATTTTGTATTTCTCTCATGTAAATATTAGAGATATTTCAGATTACATATGAAGGGCATGGTCCCAGACATTTCACAACTTTCCTCTATCCTCCAATGATTTCAGGGTATCCTGTGTCCAAACAATACAGTTCACAAAGTCTTCTTCCATCAATCAAAGACATCCTTCCACTAGGCAGCCCTGCTCTCCCTTTTTATGGGGAAGCACATCAGCAAATCATTCACACCTGCTTCCCACATCCTTCACTAATATTGTATTTGGGAGCCTCTGTGTCTGGCTGAATAAACACATTTTGCACAGGACTTTGAAAACACAAAGTTGATCAGATTTAACTCTTTCATATAGATCAGATGAAAAATTCTTTCCTGGACAACAACTTTTAAAAAGGTACAAGTAATCACTGCAAATAATCCTCAAACTTTAGTATTATAAACTTCCAAGCAAGATGCTACAAGCAAACAGGATTTCAAAATATATCTAAAAGGCAAACCTTCACCCAAGTCACTAACATTTTAAAGTAAGAATAATGTGGGAGCTCTAGGCATTTAATAGGAATCCTCTTATTTTGGACAATAATAACAACATATAATGCAGCCTATAGCTGTAACTGAGCAAGGATTCTCATCTCTCTGCTCATATGCATTTTTTGTAGGAGAGGATTATTGTACAGTAACTGTGAGTTGCCAGAATCTCTGTTTTGCAGCTCAGAACTCCCCATACAATGTCCCTCCCATTCCCTCTAGATCATTCTTCTGCCATAATTTAAGTTGAAGCTTGTCAGTGTCTGATGCTTTCTTTTGCACATGGCCAAAGGCTAGAAAACTACAGGTAATGCACAAGATTACCTGGAGAAATAGTTCTAACAGTTTGTCTTTCAAAAATGCCATATCATTTCTTTTCCAATCTACAAAGAACTGAAATATTTATGTAATTCTTTTCAGAAGGGCACTTGGTACAAGCTCCAATGTTTATGCTATTAAGGCATATAGATTCAAGGAGCCCTTCAAGAGACAGGAGAGTAGTACACTGAGATTCAAAAAGTTGAAGATGTTTCCTATTGAAATATTGACTGAATGAATCTGGGATGAATTAGAACTATCCTACTTCATGTCATTCATTTGCTAGGAGAGAAACATGGTAAAATTTCAACCTTGACCATTAAACACCCCAAATTCTTTGTTCATTATCTGCAAGTCCATCCACACACAGAAAATACTGTAGAACAGTTAAATTGCCTCGATAGCATGAGTGATGAACAGAAATCTTATTTAGTCTGAATAAAAAAGTAACAGATTCCTTAGCAAGTCATTGCAACAGTATGAATACCAAAACTCAGTCAGAAACCAGACAATGCTTTTCTTCCTGTTCCATCATTTTCTTACTTGTACTTTCTTTCCCAGAGGCATTCTGTTCTGATTCCCATAATAGTATCTTACCCTGTTTTCACCATGGTTTTATCCATAGAATTAAAATATCCAGGAGTGCCCAGAACATCAGTTATCTTATTTGTGAATAATAAAAGGAGTTGACGTGAAAGCCCCTGGAAAGGAAAAAGACAAGCTGAAAAAACCCCACAATCCTCTGAAAAGAGTGCTTATCCTGTGTGTGCACATTCACTATGAGATATAAATATTCATTTCTTTTTTCTTATTATACTGACAAGGACAAACCTTGTCCAGAGGTAGGTAGCTGATTTTTCATAAATTCATAGAATGGTTTGGATTGGAAAGGACCTGAAAGATTGTGCAGTTCCAAACCCCCTGCCAAGGGCTGGGACACTTTTCACTAGAGCACATTAATCAAAGTTCCATCCAGGCTGGCCTTGAACACTTCCACAGATGGGGCATCCACAACTTCTGTGGGTGACACCTTTCAGTGCCTCACCATGTGCACAGTAAAGAATTTCTTCCTAATACCTAATCTAAACCTACTCTCTTTCAGCTTAAAGCTATTTCTCCTTGTCCTACCACTATACTCAAAAATTCCCCTTTGAGGCTGAAGGGAAAGTAACAAATAGATGTGCCAGTTCCCTAAAACTGTAAAAGAAATTAACATGTTTTTAGACACAATGATCCTCAGCTTGATCACAAAAAGACAATAGGAAATTAACTGCAACTGCCCTGGGATTGCTGGACTCAATGGAGTTATTCTGGTGTTAAGAGATTGTTCATGACCTCCACACTGATCCTTCACAATGATGCTTATACCTTGGTTTAGCAAGATGAAGCTTCTGTCACACCAGGGAAGGTAGTAGTGATCACCTAGTGCTGAAAATAACTCAGGCCTATGCACAACCCCAATTAAGATGTACAAAGTAGGCAAAAGGAAGTCCTGCAATTAGAAGTGGAAGTATCCAGATATTTTGACCTTCTCTGTCAAAAATTAAAATATTGGTGTAGACACAGACGTGCTTACCAGACTTCAGTGGCTGGGGAGATTGTACTTGCTTATAACTAGCATTAAAAATAGCATAAGAAATTAACTCTGGCAGGTATTTTTAAAATGTAGATGCAACAAAACTCACAGTTTTAGAGTTCTATATTTCAACACTTGTTCCCCTGCTGGAGCCATATCAGTCAACAAATTCACTTTGATGCCAATTTGTCCTTTGCCAATTCACTTAAGTACTTCTTGTCACTTCCATTGGACACAAGCAGTATTTAGGTATACACAAAGAAAATGAGGTAAAAGTGGTGAGACAAGAAACAAGGAAGGGAAAGTGTGCTTTTCATTGTACACATTGCACACAGATGCACCTTTTATTCCAGGTCCTACTGCTTTCTGTCTGCTCTCCTGGGACTTCACGCTCTGCTGGACAGAATGCCAACTTCCCATTGTTACTAGACAGCAGTTGTGCCATGCTGTGAGTTTAGAAATTCATGAATCTGTAATGCAAGGCAGGGACAGCTTTTCCTTACTGTTTAACTCCAGCACTGCATAAAGGTCATAAAACCAAAAGCCTGCTGGAATTAAGTGGTAACTTTTTGTTTTGTTTTAAAGCACTGAAGGGATATTATGATACAAAATATTAAGGGATATTAAGAAACAAATAAAGCTGTTGTGTTTTACAAAGCCTGCAGCCCAAGAGTGACTGATGTAAAAGAGGGTCTACTTACAAGACGTTCAACTCTCCCCAGAAGGAACTTGGGGAGAGCTTTCCAGATAGAGGGAATCAGAGCCATGTTTATCTGGGACTTTCTCCCCTTGCACTTAAGGCTTTCATCTCTCCTTTATTCTTTATCCCCAGACTTCCTTACTACACTCTTTTCTTTACCTGATGTAAACTGGACAGGATTTTGTTCATACTGTTTACGAGGAGACTACAATGAGTTTTGATACAGAGCAGTGCCTCTCTCACATCCTGCATTGTGCACTGCAGCCCGTCTGTATTTTACTGTTTGGGGTTTGCCAAGCTTTCAGAAAACAATGAAAATTGATATTTAGGGTAATATAACAGCAGTATAATGTAACAAATTGGACTATCTGTAAGAACAAATTAAAAATATACATGCAGTCCTTTACAACAGAAACCAAGCACAACACTTCCATCTACATCATGCCATGAAATCCTGACCATATTTACATAACACTTCACTATGCTTGAGTGACTTTTTATCACTGGCTATTTCAGTGGTCTAAAATGGACAATATTCTTGATTTAAGGACACTTTGCCACAGCATTAGGTATGTGAGACCACACAGTGAAGACTAATTCAAGTCTGGGAAGTCAGAATTCCATTTCTTAAGCAACTTTACCACAGAGACCATCCCAGTGGCTCTAGTGCCCCAGGCAACCAGAAGCAGACAGGATATTGTTAAAATGCGTTATTTCCTTCACCTTGGCTAATCCTATACTGGGTACACAAGGCCACACTAAGATTTGGCAGTGTCAGTGACCCCTTTTGCATCTGGGATCTCAGGGACTCATTTGCTGCTGTGGTTCAGCTTCACCGCCTTCTGCTTCTGGCTGAACCTTGAGCTCCTGCAGCCCTTTCTGAAATTCAAAGTGAGTGACTTTGCCAAGGTCACTCGGGAAGCGCCTGGCAGAGAATAAAGCAGCGCTCTTTACACATCAGATGTCTTAACACTCAGATGTTTCAAGACAAGCCCTGGACTCCAGCCTCCACATTGTTTTCTTATTAGCTAGAAAGCAGGAGAGAGTGGAAAGCCCAAGGAGCCTCCCATGGACCTGGTGGGAGATATCAAGTAGGTCAGTTGGGCTATTTCACTGCTGTTCTTTGTGTGCTATAAAGGATAGTACATGTGGTAGATTAAAAGAAAGATACTTATCACAAAAATGCACTTGTGATTGTAAAAAACCTTGGAATTATGGCATGAAATTAACAAAGAAAGTGTTGACAGAGAAAAAAATAGTTTAGTCATAAAACTCTAAACAAAAGCTTACTCTTTATTAACACATATTTAATTTCAATGCCTGCTAAAACAGATGAAAAAAAATCCATGTCAAAAATTCAACACCTTTGTCCTTTGGGCAATCCCTCATGATTCTTTGCACTTACTGAGAAGGGAAAAAAAACCAAAACCAATAGAGAAAAGATACATTGCAAGAAACACAAGTAGCTAAAATTTATAGATCAAATAGGAGAAATATTATAAAGCCCCTCCAGATCTGCAGCTGTCTGGGTAGCAGGACTCCCATGAACATCTTTAAGTATAAGACACCGAAGTAACTGAATCCTTCTAACCTGGAGGAAAGTAAATGAATCCTTTTTCTGTGCAAAATTCTGTGACGACAATCTAGCTTCTGCTACACAATCTAATAAAAGTTAGTATTCTTCTGCTGCCTATGAATTTTTTGCTCAGTTTTGGATTATCTTTTATCTTATAAATCCTATCTAAGTTAGAAATGTCAGACAAAATTAAAAAAATGTAGTAGAATTTTTTGTACAACTTTGTGGAAAATACAGAAAAGTGAAAACATCACCATAGAAGGCAGAATAGCTTGTTCTCATATGAAATATCTGGGGAATAACAAAAAGCCAAGTAATAGGATATAGAAAAATTATTCCCATTTTTTGTAAAATAACCACAAGGTATGGAAAAAGTATGTTCAGATTCACTGTGAGACAGCCAAAATCAAACAGGAAAACAAAGATAATGTCTCTCTTGGAGTCTGAAAGGGAAATTAGTTGTTTATATCACTAATTTGTACAGTGTCTATCACCATTGCCACTAGGTGTTCTAATTACAGTAAAAATAATGATGCAAAAGTTACTAAGCAAGTGTTAAACACAACTAGTGCATATTCTGTAAGCCCTAAGGGGCTGCTAGATTTAAGTACTGGAAGCAGAAAGAGGAATTAACTCTTCAAAAGGGAAGGAAATTCTGGGGAGACAGAGCTTTGCTCCAGAGCACAGTGTACAAACTAGGGATGCCATCCTTAGTATAAGGCCTACCTAGCAGGTCCAGGAATCTATTTATTATTTATGTTATTATTTACATTATTAATAACACCATTTAAATCAAAATCGTTTTTCTGAATTAGCTAGTCTAATTAATATCTATTATTATCTCTGTTACATTTGGTCTTCAATAGTCATAAGGACTTAGGGCTTCTCTGACACAGAATGTACCAAGTGAGGGAAAATATGTTGGTAAGTGCATTAAATAGATTTTCTTTCTTCATTCTTTCTTTCTTGCTCTTTCTTTCTTTCTTTCTTGCTCTTTCTTTCTTTCTTTCTTTCTTTCTTTCTTTCTTTCTTTCTTTCTTTCTATCTTTCTTTCTTTCTTCTCATTCTTTTCAGTGTTTTTTTCTCTTGGCTGACAGTTACCAAGACCAAGCACTTCTCAGCCAAGCAGTGGAGGAAAAGAAGTGAAATGGGATTTCTCCAACAACCAAATGATCCATAGAGCACTCAAAGGCAGGCAGATGTTTTCTACATTAAACTGAGCCTCTAAGAAAACAATAGAGCAACATATCAAAATTCTTATGTAAATTTCTCTGATTCAGCTCTTTCTCTGAGGCCTGGGGACAATTAAAAAACCTGAAAGATAGCTCATCCCAATACAGTACTGATCAAGAAAAGCTCATCACCGTCATCCATAAGGATTTTGCAAGACTGATTTAATCTTCAGTAAATCTTTTTAAGCCTGGAGAAGTTAAAAAAGGCATTTAATCTGTGATACTTCGCAATTGGGGAAGTATCTTAGCTATTTCTAGATGGTGGCATGTTTGTTGCCACATTTAAAGAGCTCAAATATTTCCTTTTTTCCTGTTTTCTCTGTTTCCTCTGTTTCCTTTTTCACAAAGTCTTCACAGTACAGTGAGGCTGGGATCTGATGGCTCTAGGCAGAGTATCCCTCTTTTGTTTTACCAGTGAATGCTAGGAGTTTCAAGTGTCTTCATTTCTTCACTTTGAAAATTTGCAACCGGAGAAAATAGAGGCCAATGGTATTTCAAGTCCCAGATGTGCTTTACTTCATATGCATAAGAAAGCACTGAGATTTAAGAGGTGAAAGAGACAAATTAAGGTAACAAACCAGCCTACTCTCATGGTTAGCTTGTCTAGGCCACCCTGGTACAGGTACAATAAAAGGCTTTCATTTGCACCACCAGAGATGCTTCAGTGTTACCTTTGCATTATTCTGAAAGCCCTTGAATTGTGCCTTATTTTATTCCTATATAGGAATCCTGTTTCTTCAACATGAAAAGTTCCTCCATTTGGGGTTTCTTTTCTTTTTTTTCTCAAAAAATGCCACAACTTGCATGTTTTAACTAGTCTCCAGCTTACTTACCTCTATAGGATTATTCCTTCTATCTTTGAGCTTTCTCATTTCTCATTACTTGTTTCTGGCGTTTGTGTGTTTGTTTTGGAATGCTTTTTTGGGATCATTAACAGTTCTGAAAAATTAGACCTATGAGATGCATCTGCTCTATTATTAGAGAGAAACCATGCATATGATTTTGACACACCACTTTGCCTGTACATGAGGCTTCAGGCATCTCTGAGCCAGCCCAGATCACTTGGCTTTCAGGGAGTAGAATTTGGCTTTGTTTAACCCATTAGAGCACATCTTGCACTGGGGCCAGGCACCTTCATCAATCCCACCAGCAAAAGCTGGTGACAGGACAAGCAGCCCTCCTTTGGGCTCTTCTGAGAAGGTCTGATGCTGTTAGAAGTAATATGAGATGGAAGGCAAGGTTCCTGCAAAGGAAGCCCCGTGCTGTGGGAGGAATTTGTGCCTGTGGTTTTCCTGGGACACCATGCCTCAGTCAAATGCCCATTGCAGTGACTAGATATGAGAAATAATTTGTGTCATGTCACACTTACATGTGGCCGAGGGGATTCTCCTCAACAGTCTCACACTTCCTTTAAAAGAGCCTGTTAATGTTCCTCATGGAGTGATCTGCCACCACTCTACAGGAATCTGCTGTAGGAATCTTTTACGGGAATATTGATGGATATAATGACAGGCCCATTCTACTTTTCCTCAACAGACAAACACAGAGTTCATTCCATGCCATCAGCCACTTTTGGCAAAAACATAGAAAAAAAGGCAAAAAGATAAGCTGTAAAAATTATAGAGGCACAGCATTCTTTTCTCCAGTTGGTTTTTTCTACAAAATCAATTCCACATCCCCAGCTTAAGACACTGTCAGATCTGTATCTTAACAAGGCACAAATTTCAATTAGTTCTTTTGTTTCCCTAATTACTGGGACTTAAAAAAATACTGTAAATTTAAAGCCCATTCATGCCAAAGATAAGTCCCAGAATGAATTGTCATTTCCAAACCTGATATGCAAAAAATATGTCTTTGGAGGAAAAGAGGGAAATATTTTTGTGGTAGTTTTTTCTGCTCTACCAGGAGAAGAAGTTGTTTGACATTTTGACAAAGGTTTGGAATATCAGAAGTAATTCCAGTAGACATTAGCAGGCAAAGCACAACTGAGGAGTATGTTCAAGGAGGCAAATGCACATAATTTATTTCATGGTTTCATGGTTGACAGAGAGAGAGAGAATGCAAAGATATAATATACTGTTTTGCTTACAAAGCTCCACCATTAATGAGAAATAAAATACATGGCTTAAATTATGGTAAGGAATCATTTTCCTCCCACTTTTTTTTCTCCAATAAAAAACTTAGTTTTATGTGAGCAATATTCATCAAATGGAAAACCTTACTCTTTTGCTGGCTTAGACTACTTCAATCCACCGATTTTTCTAAAACAGTTCTTCCAGTGGGAAGTGTGTAGAACTTGTTTAGATTGAGGAATTTGAAGGGGAGAGAAGAGTAGCTTTTAAAAAGGTTGTGCTTTTCAGCAGCCCCATTCAGACAGGAGAATTGATTTAGTTCTTGGAGAAGTAAAGGCAGTGAGAAATTAGTTGCCAACTGGCCTCTTTCCTCTTCCTGAATTACACAGCCCACTCCAGCCCACAAGGTTTTTTCAGCATTGAAATCAATGTTTCTGTGCATGCCTCATAGCAGAAGCTGGCACATCTGTCCTACCTCGATTTTGCTAGCACAGATAAAAATCAGTAGCAAGACACAGAATTGTGTACTTTTACACCACAATACAAACTTGACAGCATTGTCACTTGTATTGGTTGTTGGAATTACATTAGTACAGTGCTCCAGCTAAAGCCACAATCCTGTCTTAATTCTGCTGTGTAGATGCAGTCTTATCCAAACCATGACAAGGCTATGAGAGGTATTTGGGTGCTCATTCCCATGACAGATCTCTTAATGTATGCCTATCTGCTAATGGCTTTTGCTGACAGACAGCTTCAAAACATGCACTGCACTTCAGGGCATTGATTGACTAATTCTTCAGCAGGAGATAGCCAAGATATATATCCAAATTTCTTAATTAATGAATAGGGAGTTTAATATTGTATCGAACTTAATTGCACATCTGGCACATCATTGAGGTAATGCCCAGTGATACAGCCTCTGTTTTCCAATCTGTCATGATGTTTTTCATAGGCAAGATCTGAACACAAACAGGGATGGCAGATGTCTCCAGCCATTGCTGTCTTGGAAAGTGTCAAGTCCTGAATTTTAGGTAATTGTTAAAAGAGGAGCAGAATTTAAGCCCTACTATCTAGGGTATTAATATAGAACAAGGGGTTAGTTTATGAGCTCAGATGTAAAAGACATACCTGAGACAATTATTTATTTGCCCTGTGTTGAACATACAGGATTGGTGCGTTGAACACTAGTTTTGAAAGGACCTTGATGCATTCCCATGTACACTGCACTACCAGGAAGCAGCTGAGTTTAAAATCTCTGGTGAAAGAAGGAAAGGTGCCAGCAAAACTTCAGCTCCAGATGTGAGGAGATCAGCCAGGAGGGACAGCTGTGTTCTGAGTGCATCAGGAAAAGCATCACTGGCCAGCTGAGGCAGGGATTGATTGTCCTGCTCTGCTCTGCTCTGCTCTGCTCTGCTCTGTGGTGCTCTGTCCTCATCTCAAGTGCTGTGTGCAGTTTTGGGCACCACAATATAAGAAAAATATAAAGCTGAGTGTCCCAAAAAGAGCTATGAGGAAATACCTTGAGGGGAAGCTGTATGAGGAGTGGATGAGGTCATTTGATTTGTTCAGCCAGGGGAAGAAGAGAATGAGCAGAGACCACATTGTGGTCTACAACTTCCTTGGGAGGGGAAATGGAGGGGTAGGCATTCTGCAGAGCCAGGGGTTGGACTTTGATGTTCTTTGTGGGTCCCTTCCAATCCAGGATATTCTGTTTCTGTGGGCATACCAGGGAGAGACTACACTGAGAATAACAGAGCACTGGAATCAGACTGTCAAGCCAATAGAGGTGGGGGAAGCTCCATCACCAGAATGCTGTGATAACAAATTGTGCAAAATTCAATCAAGATGTCAGCAAAGTGATAACTAATCCTGTAACTTTTCCAGCTTCTGGGCAGGAGGATGAGCATAGATTTTACAGAGTCCCTCAGAGGCATTTACTTTTCTATGATTGTAGGAACCAATCTGTAGCTGACATCATCAAATCCTTCTTGTGTACACAAGTCCAGTGTGCATAAAAGATATACCTTGCTGATTAGAAGTCTTTTGTTATTGAGCCATTGCCTTTCATCTGTTAATTACTAAAGACAGCTCAACAGTGGAGTATTAATAATTCTTATAGGTGGTAAAAGCCTTGGCTACAGTTGCCATGGCTTCAAAAAGAAAGAAATCTAAAGGAAGTATTTCGTGGAAAAGAAGCAACTCCCCAGAAATAAGAAATTAGTGGCATCCCTTGATGCAAAAATAAATGGATTATTCAGGATTAACACCACACAGAGCATTGCTCTGACTTCCTGGAAGACAACTAGGTTCTATACTTCATATCCACCCTCTCTTTGATAAAAAGGGTACCATTTTATTTTGTCTAGTGGACCCACTGATGAGACCATAGTATTCTCTGCAACCTCACTGCTTTAGTATCTGCATAAGTGACTCCCAGGAAAATTTTTTACTAGTGAAGAGCTATGGTCTGGAAGAAGTTATTTACTATATGAAGTATTATGTGATTAGTTGCAAGCAAACCTTTTCTGAAAGCATTCATAGAAGCCCTGTGTACAGTGCAGAGGAATCTCAAGAGATACCCTTAAACATCACTGGAGAAGTCATGGAGGCTTTTTTTTTTGGCACATTGATTGATCTAGCTGAGTAGATGTCCTGCTACAAGAAGAAAATACAGTAATGATTCCAGGTGACTTGCTGCACTTCTGACTTTTCAAATCTCACCTGTCCAATAGCAAAATTCTCTCTGCTATCACCAAAAAAATGCACACCAGCAATATTATCTGCTTCAATTATCTTTCCTCCAAGAAATCATGGATGGAAATTCTGAAGAAAAGCAGAAAGAAAATATTCTACTTGGGGTGGAAGGCAGAACTTGGAAACACTCGTTTCTCTGCAACATTATTTTCTCTCTGGTTTTGCCAACACTTCATCCAGGGAAATCTGATCCTGTAGTGTATTACACAAAGATTTACTAGCTGATAGCAGAATCTGTGGGTGTGTGAAAAGCCTGACAAAAATGGTAAGAATTTATTTATGGCTGCAAATATTACATCCATATGGGAAAGTTCATTTGTCTTTAACTTTATTCAGACACATTAGAGACTGTTACTAATTTAATAGTCTAGTAGAACATAGAAAGAAAAAAGTGTAACAGGAGAAAACTAATTACTATAAGAGCAATACATGTATAATTCCACTTTAAAAATTAGTTACCTCTCTTTTTCTATCATGATTTTTCCCTAGACACAATTTTCTGTTCATTAGAAGATAATTACCTTCACTGCCAAGCAGTTTATAAATGCACTGTTTATACCAGGAGAGGATTTGAGAGTTACATTTCTTGTCCAAAATGTTATTGCTATTGAGGCACTCTTACTGTATCATATCCAATAGGTCACTACACATGCAAGTGGATCCATGTGCATTTGGTAATAGTTCAAAATAATTTTATTCCCAAAGGACATATTTTAAAAAGTAGATTTTGCTGATTAGTCTTTTCATTCCACACCATTTCCATCAACACACTAAAAGACATGCCAGCAAGAGCTTTCTTACTTCACCCTCCTCTGCCTCTCCTTTTTTTCAGATACAAGCAGCTTCTGAGTAATATGTTGTTTCCCACACAACATTAAAAAGTGGCACTAAAGAAATACAGCACTAAGCTATCTTGCATTTGAGGAGTGCATGCAATAATTAAACTTCACACCACCTTTGCAAGTTAATTACCATCACCCTTATTTTAACAGATGAGAAAATGAGAAACATGGGAAAGTGAGATCATGCAGCAAGCCTGAGCTCAAGATCCCCTCTTGCTCATATTCATCATTATTCCTCCCTTTTGAGCTGTGGCTCTGCGTCACAGTTGCTGGCTGGCAGGTAGCTGGAGAGACTGTGCACCGCTGCATGGAAAACTCTACCTCAGTCACTGGGCTCCTGCACCTCAGTCCACTGAGGAGGAGCACCACGGCAAGAAGGAGGCCCCAGAGAGCAGGAACCCTTCTTCAGCCTTCTCCATCAAGCATAAAAATAACAGGCAATAGGCAATGTGGCCCATATTTAGCCAACTAAGTACCCAAGTTGCTCTTTTCTCTCCCTTGATAGTCAGCGAAGAGTTTGGTACATCCAGAAAAAGAATCAACATTCTTGAGATCTTAGTTGCCGCATATTAATTAAAAAATATATATCCTCAAGGAAATAGCCTGTCTCCTGGTTAAAAAATTTAGTGACTCCAATTTTTCCTCTCTATTATATCTCCCCTACTACTTGCTGAAAGTGCTGATTTGGCACTGGCATCTGAATTTTCACATTGTAATAGTCATTAAGCAACAGTAATGTGTAGTAATCCCTTTACCATAGACTTTCTAAATCCTTTATTCCCACAGAATCCTGGAAGGCCAATGCCATAAAGCTAGGATATGCTTCTTACTTGAAGGATTTGAGACATTAAAAAAGATGCACAGCACACTATTCAAAAGAGCCCAGAAATTATTGCAAAACTATTTTATTTTCTGTCTTGTACAATAAAGTATGACAGAAAGAAAAACTTCCCAGAAAAATGGAATAATGGAGAGTAATATAATCTGGGGGGTTTGTGTCCTTCATGAGCTATTTTTAATGGGCCAATGAGATCATTATTTCTGATACTGAAATTATGATTTTACACAATCAGTAGAGTGCTATTAAACAAGGACCTAAAGAAAGGGATTTTGTCATTCACTCTATGGAGAAAAGAAAATATAAAATATTTGTTTCTCCCTTATAAATTTTCACTGGATTGGAAATTCAGTAGGAAGCTGAATGTGTGCCACAGAAATTGCATATTCTTTAGTTTAACACACAAACTAAAAAGTTGAGGAAGCAAAAAAACATGAAAATTTTTACTCAGTTTGAATTGATGGCTTTATTTTTATTTCCAGATACAGAAGAATTTAAAACTATAGAACAAAATACAAAAGGGGAAAAAAACATGCATGAAAAACTAGTTCTTGGAGCCATTAAAAATACCACAAAAAGCATGCAGCAACATTTGTCACCTCTCTCCAGAATAAGCTGATTAAAGCCTCATCTGGGACCAATTTCCCCTTGTCATGAAACTTGGAAGAACGACTTGAGATCAGGTTTCCCTCCTCTAGACTCCCAGCCTATGGAGTCCCTTTCTTCACAGTGAGTATTTGTTTACAATAATAGTTAAATAACTAAAGAAGCAGAATTTGATTGCTAAGTGGGAAAAGTCTCCTTAGAAGAAAGATATTCAAACTCCCTTTAAAAATCAGGTAGAGTTTTGGAGTCTTCAACATGTTGGGCCAATATCTTAATCACCAGGATTATGAGAGCTGGAATTACTTCAGCAGATGCTCCTTTTGAATACAACTCAAAAAAATTGAAACACTGTGCTTGGAAAATGCTGAAACTAATCTTTTTGACATTGCCAACACTTTTTTTGTTTGGTGTTTTTTTTTCTTTCTTTGCTTGCCTGTCTTCAGTCAGAGCTGTTCTTTCAATTTGACCTAAATTTGTCACTGGTTTCAAGTAGAATTTTGAATGTTTAATTTAGAAACAGGGGTCAGGGCTGGTCTCAGAGTACCTCTGCCTCTCAGCCCTAACATCCTTTGCTCCCTTGTTCTCCATACCAGCCTCCTCCCCTACTAGAGCTACAGATCTGTGCCAGCTTTCAGACACATGCCTCTATCAGAAACTTGATTTTATCTCACACTTAGGAGGTCAAGGAAAAACAGTCTAGTCTAAAGCTAACCTTTTGGCAAATTTCCCATGAAATTCTGTAAAAGCTTGTACATGTATTCTTGAGTCCCTTGTGCATGAGCTCCCTTAACTGCCCACCTGAAGCCATCTCATGAAGTGAGCAAATAAGGTTGTTTTGCTGAGTCTCTAACATCAGAAGCAATCTCTGTGAGTCCAAGATAACACTGAGAGTCAGGATCTGCTGTCAGGGAAAGGGGAATTACAACATCCAGCCCATCAGAGAGGACCTGCATGAAAGACCCAACCCTCTCAAATGAGCACACCAAAAGTGGTATCTGCCAAGCTCTTTTTGTTGCTTCTCTGTGATCTTTTTCAGCACTGTTTTTTCCATGTGCTTTCTGATTTGTTCCTGTTGTTTTGGATATCCTGGGTCATGAATATCTGTGTGCATTATGATGCAAACATCAAAGGCATGGAAGTGGCCTTGCCCTCTGTATCTACAACTGGCCATGGGGTTGTAGTTGTGCTAGCTGATTTCAAGTCTGTAAACTATTTGGGCAAAAACCTTTACCCACCTGCAACAGTTGAATGGCAACCACAGTTAAAAGGTTTTGACTTACCCTGACTTTGCTTCAGCTCAGCTCTAACAAAAGAATAACAACATATGAGTTCCAGCAAGGGAATTATTTATTGTTATGGGTAGGGCAGGACCTCCTGGAAACTGGTGGGTGGAATAATTACCCCTCAGTGGAGAGAACTGAAAAAAATGTTATGGTACTCTATGGAATTGTTTACTCAAACATCATAGATCTCACCAACTCTGCACTAACAAATTATTCAGATACTTGTCCAGGGATAAAGGCTTTTAGGCTTGGTTTAGTGGAGGTATCTATATTTGAGAAACAGGAAAAGTACAGAACACAAAGACTCGACATAAATTGCATGAAAATGGTTACTTGCAAATGGGAGCATGAGCATGATAACAAATCATAAAAAGCAGTGTGATACACAGACAGATAGTGTTGGGGAACAGGTTTACTATACTGCAGAACACACACTATAAATTGGCCAAAAAAAAATGAGTTGAAGTGACCCTGAGTATGAAAGAAACTAGCTCTGAGGGAAAGCAATGTGAGATAATAAGGATATTTGAGAACCAGATAATAGAGAAGAATGTGAACTGAAGTGCAGGCAATTCAGCATCAAAACTAAAGATAGGAGATGTGTATCCAAAAGGCAGAGAGGAAGAGAAAGGACAAGACATGCATATCAGTGTCAGAATAAAAGAAAAAAATTGGAGCCTGGTCATGGTTGTAGGCTCTTTTATAGGAGATCCATCAAGTCTGACAGTCAAGCACATCCAGGACACAGAGGAATGTGCAGTCTGCCAAGAGGACAGGTACACAATGTGGATCTCAAGTAACAAAGGAACTGGGAAGGAGCATCAAAGATCTGCTGATCATTCTTCATGCTGGAGCAAGTAATACTGGCAAAAATAAAACCAAATAGAACTGATACTATAGACCAGCCTCCCAAAAGAAGGACTATGCTGCAGGAATGTGGAGATACAGAGCCTGGGTTTAAGAAAGCGTCTGCAGACATGCTTTTATCATTGCTGTTTGTAACACAGGAGGTGATTCAGTGATGTTGGTAGTCTCACTGCTCCCAAAATCCTGGGGAAAATGCTGTGGAGGCAGGAGTGATCCTGGGGTCACTGAAGTTGATGGCAATGATTTTGCCAGGAGATCATGGAGCATGAGACACTTGTCTGCAGTTTAGGCCTGTAAATATCTCCTAGTCTAAACCATGTACTCCCAGTAGTCAGTAGCAAAAAAAATGCACTTACAAAGGATTTATCTCATCTGTCTTGGGTGCTCATTTTAGTACAGAATAACTTTCCTTTTCAGAAGACCTCTCTGTCAGATATAGAGGGAACTAAATGATTTAAATTTAGACAACAAATGCCTACACAAAGTTTTATTTATATATGTATATGTATGGATTTAGATTAGATTTAGATACAGATTTTACTTCTGTTTGAGACTGTAAATAACAGTGTCAGAGAAGCTACTTTCTAATAGACAATATTTATAGAAGAAAACATCATCATTTGCATGGAGTGTTACTTGGCCTGCATAGAAGTAGCATATAAATATTTTTGTTTTCAGTGACTAAAGTTGGAGGGAGGGGAAAAGGAATGAGAGAAAGACTTTGAAATATTGAGATTTCAATGTTTTAGTTGTTATAAAATCTGACCTTTCAACTGCTAAAAATGTGAAATTTGAGGCTATTTTTGCTACTAATAATATGTATGTTTACATGTCACATTTGAAGCTCTCAACACACAGAGAATGTTAAGTATTGCCAATAAGTATTTTCAAACAAATTCCTGAAAAAGAGGCAATTTAGGTTTAGGCATAATCTGCTGTAATTCAGATGCCTACCATTTGGACATTTGAATCCAATATACTTACACTATGCTCTTTTTATGTTTGCTAATTGACCCCTTCTCCAAATGGCAATTCATCTTTGCTAAGACAGGCATTTGTAATAGGTCAGAAGAATGGCTTTCCACCTATTTTCCTCCATTCAGTATCAATCAAGCCTAAGGTAATTGTCCCAGACAATTATATATGTTAGGTGTATAATTTTTCAATATCCAAAATGAAAGGAGACATACCTACTCTAAATATCCCAAAAAGATCTCTCAAGTATATGGTCTCCCCCTCCCCATGAGGTCAGAAAGTGATGTTGCAGCAGAGCTGCAAATTGAGTCCAGCATAACATTTGCTGTGCTACGCTGCCTCCTGTTCCCATCCCTCTGTTTACAACCACAAGCAAGATCAAGTCCAATTTATGTAGCTATTTGTATGCAAATTAGAGGATATATTCAGATGCATTCAGCTACACGTAGGAGGCAGGCAGCATTTAAAAATGTGTTTTTTCCCAGGATGATAGTGAAGTTTTCAGTTTCTATTTTGTTCATCCTGCATTTGTTGGCAGGATGTTGTTCCTGACGCTGATTTATAAGCATTTTAAAGCCCAGTGTGTCATACACTTCCTTGCATCCAACAGAGTCTCTGTCTAAGTTTCCTCTCTTTCTCTGAGCTCTGCATCTTAGCCTCACTATTCTCCTTGCTGGGTCCAGATGTCTCCTCTGTCTCCCCAGTCACAAGTCTCAAGAGCCTGCTCCAAACTGGGCACACATCCAATTCCTTTGCACCCCACCTTCTCCCATCACTGCCTTATAGGCTCACTTATTATATTACTTACATATAGGCTCAATTACTTTTCTCCCTGTCCATTATCATTTCTGTATTTCCATGTGTCCTACCTGCCACCTGTGCCACAATGCTACATCCTACAATGTCTATGCTGTATCAATCTTAGCTTTACTTCTGCTTGATCTTGACTCTTTCTATGTATATTTATACTTCTAGTACCACTATTTCCTGCCCCACACATCTTTGCTCTTTCCTATCCCTCCCCACATATCTCCCTCACAAGATAATTATTCTCTTGGTTCTGATGTTTCCTCTCTCATATTCATCCATGCATTGAATTTTAGAAGACTTAGTTATAAGCAGAAGAAAGTGGATGTTCCTTTTCCAAAACCCAAATGTAAGAAAACTTTTTATCCTGATCACACCAGAGTAAATCTAAAGTAACCTCACTGAAGTCAGTGGAGCTACACTAGCAGGAAATAAAAGTATGATGGTTGTACACATTCCAGATACTTGCCTCAGGCCCCTAAAACTCTAAAACTCCATGCATAAAATAAATTAGTTTGTGTCAGGAAATGGTTCAGGGCAATAGAATTCATCATCTCAGCAACAATACTCCAACAGTATTGTTGGAGCAGATCCTGGCGTGGTTCCAGTACAGAATAACACTCTCCCAAAATAGTTCTCCCCTGAGCACAAGTCAGGAGCCATGCTCAGTTTGATTGCTGACACCTGGTTTGGAAGCTAGAAGGTTTAATTGTATGGTCAAAGGCCATTCCATGCCAGCTGGCCTCTGTGTCAGAAAACTGTCACAAACACCTCTGATGTTCTTAAAGCTGTATCCTTACAGACATTCCACTGTTTCACACTAAGGTCCCATCTCTATTGGATAGACCTTAGTAAACCATTCTGCTCTGGAGCAAACAAATAGTTGTCTTAATAAGCACATCTCAATGAAGAATAATCTACCCTGAGGTCTAGATCCAGCCCAAACTGCGGCTAGCTCACGCCTCTTCAACCAAAGAACATCTTGAAGCACTCCATGATCAGTGACAAAGACAGGCTAGATATGAGTGAAGGGATGCTCTCCAGCTGGGAAGGGCAGAAGTCAGGGACTGGCTCCTCCTGACCATGCAGAGGAAAGTACAAGACCCTTAGATAGCAGCTACGAGGTCTCTGTCCCCTGCTACCACAATCATTACCTCCTTTCACAGAGAGTTAAAGTTCTCACTTTTAACATAGCCATCATCTATCCTCCTGCAACATCTCTCTAGTCATACAATCAGAAGCAGGAGTCCCATGACAAGTCTTCACCGGCCAAAGGCATTGTCTGACAGGTTTTTCCCAATCATACTGACTTCCTAATTACTACAGGTAAACAAAAATTATCTCCCTAAGGTGAAATTTTTATACATCAGTTGGTATAGGCTATTATTTATTCCTTGTATGCATGTTGTCTTTGATACCGTAATGACTGAAAATAGACAAATGATATGATTTTGTTTTGCACGACACACTTTAATTTTCTGGTACACTGAAGGACCAATCTTTGTAAGTCAGTAACTTACAGACTCTTATTTAAGTATTTCCACCAAGAAACAGTTTATTTCAGTAGTTAACAAGCACTCAGCAAACTGTCCTAAGACAAAGCTAAGGACAAGTTAATTGTGTAATAAATCAGTCATTACGTTAAGTGATCAGTTTCCACTGTACAATATTATTGCTTTATTGACCCCTACTTAAAGATTTATCACAGTAGTATTTTATTGTGGTTATAGGACACATGGTTGTAATACTACAGGGTGCAGTTTAGCTTATGCTTCTGTTTCATTTTTAATTTCATTTAGCACTTGCTGTGGACAAAGAGCCAAAAGTGTTGGAAGTGCAGCATATGAGGACAGAGAAGGTCACTTTTGTAAATGGAAGCAACACAGTAGGCACTGGGGGAGTGAAGGAACCAGTGGGATGCTTCTTGTTTGACTCTGAGCTGTAGAGCAAATACAAGACTAATGAGGCTGTAGACAAGGACTACTTCTACAGTTTTCCCTGTGCAAGAAGTACTAGCCCCAGCTTCACAGCTAGGCTATTTCCTCTTCCTGTCTCCACCAATCAAGGATTACTGTTTCCTCCTATCTGATTGCAGATCTACTTTAATTATTATTTCCTTAAATGTTTTCATCAAATTGATGCCAGGTTCCAAGAAAAGTACTGTGCCAGTTCTTCTGGGAAGAAATTGGCTTGCCTTAGCTGTCACCACAAAGATGTCACACGCATCTCTACTGGAAAACATGAGACAGATCATAAACTAAAGCTAGAGTGGCAAAGAAGATAATAAGGCTGTAAAGCCAGGCAACATCTTGGCAAAAGTGAGGATGTCCTATCTCACCTGCAGTGGGAAAGAATTTATTTCTTTATTACCCCTTTTAGGACCCTTTTCTATGTCATATGACCACCCCACCTTAGAACAGCAAAGGCTGTATGTAATTTAATAGTGCAGATGTAGCCAAAGTACTTGAATCCTCTCCTACCTCAAAAAAAAAGCTTTAAAAATATTTAAAAAATTAAACTAACCCATAGGAGAAATAAGGAGCTCTCAGATAATATCATAGTTGGGTACCTGGGGAAGCGGTCAGTATACTGGGAGGCAGGACTTCCTCTCAGGAATCTTAGACAGCTGGGAAGGCAGTCCAGCAGGAGCTTTATGAAAGTCAAATTCAAAGCTGTACTGGGGAGGAGTAAGCCCATGCTACAAAACACACTGGGGATCCCCCAGTTGGAAAACAGTTTCCAGGAAGGACAAGGAGATCTTTCTATGTTGTTCACTAATGTCTCCTTGTGTAAAGGAAAACCAATGTCTTGGGCTACGTTACTGGGAGGTTGGCCAGTACATCTCAGGAGGTGGTCTTTTTCCTCTGCTCAGACCAGGCAAGACACATCTGGAGTGCTGGGTCCATTTCTGAGCTCCTCAGTGCAAGGGAGACGTGGGCACACTGAAGTGAGCACAGCAGAGGTGACCAGCCTGGTTGGGAGCTGGAGCACCTGACATACCAGGAGAAATTCTGAGACTTGGGACTGTTTGCATTCAGGAAAAAGAGGTTATTGCTGTCTACAGCTGCCTTATGGGAGAGCACAGAAATCTTTGAAGCTGGTCCCTGGAACTGATCCTGCTTTGAGCAGGAGGTTGAATTAGAGGCAGATGTCTCTTCAGCCTAAGTTATTCTTTTTTCATATGACCCTGCTGTATAAGGGCAAAGACAGAAAACCTGTGTGTGCAGAGACACCCCTATCCACATGGTGGAAGGAGAAGTAATCTTCCTCTCAGCTTATTTCCTCTCCTCTACAGTGCCAGACCTTTGGGCAGGAGGACGAATTGATAAACAAGAGTCGATGAACACTTATGATGAAGTTCATAAACTCAGTTTCTGTGAAGAGCATTGAGAGGGCAGAGAGATGGAAGTTGCCCCTTTGTTTTCCCTCAAAAATAATGTGGAAAAGTTGGGAGGCCATTCTGAAGCAACCAGTTCCAGAGGAAGCACTGGAAGGAGCTAAAGAAACACAGTCTCAAGGTCTGTAGAAAGGCATTAAGCTTCCCTGACTTCTCAGCAAGAATTTTTGGTCAAAGATCATTCTAGAGATTAAAAATAAAAATGGGCAGGGAGGTAGGGTGAGGAAGAAGAGAAACAAAATGCTATTTTCCAACTATATGGGACAAATTTGTTGACAAAAGTTGCTCACTTCCCTCACAGTTATTTTGCTTCCTTGTGACATAAGTTGGAAAAGACCATTTAGAAAAGGAGGACATCCTGTGACACCATATGTAGCCACATGCCAAAAGTGCTGATGCCTATTTATTATCTGCTATAGACAAAAATATATAATAAGCAACTTCATTAAATAGTACAAAGGAATGAAAAATCAGGTATTTAACAAATTTATGGGAGGCAGGCGGTAAAAGTGGAATTTTGGACTTCAACATAGTTACATAATATCTCCATAAGAGCATATATAAAGACAATTTTTCTATTTACAGAGTTTTTTAGTTGACTTTTGTGCTAGTCACAATCCCCAGTTGCAGTGGTCAAAACCATAACTGAAATACATGCAGACATAATTTTAAACATGCAACCTTCTTTTAAACTGGCTGTCTGGTAGCAAAATGTAAGCAGCCACTGAGAAAAACATTCTGGTGGTTCAGCCTGTGCTGAACACCAAATTTCTTGTTCTTTTCTGGTAGCCCTACCCCAATGAGATGTTTAAAGTTAGCTTGATGTATGTTTACGTGATCAGCAACCACAGCAAGAGATGCTGTGAAATATATCACTCGCTCAGCTCCGTACAGAAGGGATTACCCTTTAAAAGACACATTGGTGGCAAACAGATGTTAACTCCACATGCACTCCACCTCTGGATTTTACTAAGCTATGAGTTCAGAGCTTCAGATCACAGCCAGAGCCAAAATATAGAGAGATGTCAAATCAAGTTATCACAGCAAGACTTTTGGCATTATTAACATTTCATGATACTTGGGAATAGAGACATAAACATTCAGTAAAGAAACTAGGAAAACAAAACTAATTTTCTTTCTTTATCAATACTTCATCCATTATTGTCATCTTTTCAGCTTTTTATCTGACATACTTTAATCCTGTCTAGAGGTGAGAGAAACAGAGCAGCCAAAATATTAGCATATTTTATGTGAAATATCAAAGTCTTACAAAGAGCGAAAGTGTATTTTTAGTATGCTGATCCAATGTGGACAAAATCTACTAAATTGTTACTTTTTCTAGCCATTCTATATTTGCAAGGACATTTTCATTAAAAATGATCTTTGTTTGCCTTAATTCACTTCAAGGATACATAAAGAAATGGCAGCTACTGCAACAAAAGAATTCACATAATGTCAAACAAAATAGTTCTAATCCTAAATAGAAGCAAAGAGGAGAAATATGTTGGGTCTCCAGTGCCCTCCAAATTTATGGAGTAGCACTGGTCAGGAAATTGGACTGATTGTTGGATTGTTTTCAACTTCTTTTGAAAGATTCTTTTAAAAATACCTTTCTCTTAACCAAAATCTTCAGGAATTTCAAGCACAGAGAATTCTTTGAAAGAAATTACCATGTTTTCCATGGGGAAGCATACTTTTCCATTAAAATAATTTAAAATTTTTAAAATAAACAATCTCAATTGTTTATTGGAAGTGTCAATAATTTCCACAGGAAAAAAAATATGGAAGTATTTTTAAAAATTTGTCTGAGCTGCTGACAGTGCAGTGTTACATTGCATCCAGTTTTCAAGTCCTGTATATTTTCAAACTCTCTAGGTTTAGGACTGGTGTCTTATCTCTGGATCTCAAAAGCAGACATCCCAGGTGCAGACCTGCTGCCTAACACTCTTGCTAAGCAGCAAGAGCCCAGAATCCAGCCTTCTGAAACAGCTGGATCACATACAGTCAGCAAGACTTCTCCTTAATCCTTGGTGGCATGGAAAAGGAAGTAAATACATATTTTGTGGACGTGATCTTTTCCAGTGCTCAGGCACACACCTTATTATTCACAGGCACAAAGATGATGGTCCCTGGCTCCTGGTCCCCACACCAGCCTGCAGGCAGCAGTGACTTTGCTCCTGACAATGAACAATAGAAAAACAAAACCTTGTTCTGCCAGACTGACAGGCAGAGCAGAGCATGATGTCACTGGCAGTGGTTGCTGGCTCAGCTCTCGTGCTCACGGGCCCAGTCAGGGTCGATGGCTGTTGCGTTAATATTTTGCATATTGGCTATAAATACTACGCTACAAATTGTCCGTGACACTTGGAGCTGTGCTGCGCTATGTGGATGTGCTCAGCTGGACAAAACACGTCACATTTATTCTGCCTATAAGACAGATACAAAAAATAAAGGAAAATAGTCTGGAAACTATATCTCATATATATATAGTTTTATATTGTACCGTGTAAGTACCCATGTGAAAAACCACAGAACCTTGAACAAATGCAATTTATTATTCACATCTGACTGCTTTTCTTGAATTCTGTTCACTAATCCATCTTCCTTGGGAGCACCTCTTAATGTTTCAAACTCTACTCAGCTTTCAACGAATAGTTTAAGAACAAGTTTTCCATCTCCCCCTTCAAATGCAGGCTTTATTCCATATAATTATTCTTTCCTGGGGTCTGGAATGAGTCATATTTAGTTCTGGAACAGTTGAAGATATTAAATTCAACACAGTACAACTTATTCAGGCTACAAATTCGAACTCCATCACATCAGAAAATTAAGAATCAAAATTAAAAACATACCTAAGCATTTTTATTTGCTTGTTTTTTCAGTGCTGTATTTTAGGTATAAGCTAAAGAACCAAAAAAAAAAAAAAAAAATTCAGTTCTATTCTGTATGGAAAAGCTGGCATCATTTAAACAGTTACTAGAAAACTTAAGTCACTGAAGCCTGTTTTCCTGGATATCTGGTACTAGGCAAGTCTGCTCAGATTCATAGTTTGCATTGCAACATTCCACAGTAGCCAAAAAGAGAAGAAAAACCTGTCATTATGTCACTGTGTAATTTTACAGCGCAATCCCTCATGTCACCCCATTTCCAAAGCAGTCCAACAGAGCTATGAAAGGTGGAGAGAGTGGCAATAAGGATCATCAGAGAACAAATAGCTCCTATATAAAGGCTCATCCCAGTAGACTAAGTGAAGCATATGACAAAGGTTTGCAAAATCCTAAGTACTATGGAACAGATTAAATAAGCCCTGAGACTTATTATTTCTCATAAAATAAGAACTAAAGAGTTCCCAGTGAATTTATCCAGAGCAATTCTGAAAGCAAGCAGAAGGAAACTCTTTCTTGTACAGCACAGAGTAGCATCTCAGCATTCACTGACAGCCTGTGGAAAGAGACACCACAGGAAAAAGGGTTTAGAAAGTGATTGACTGAGTGTACATCAGATAGGTGGAACCTCTGTATAATCATCTGCATGCAACTCTCATCTCCAAAGCCCCAAAGCAGCTGATTTCTGTGAGCTGAAGAGAATAGCAAATTCAAGGTCACTCTGTTCACATCCTTATCCTGTCACCCTTCCCCCCAGCATCTGTCACAGGTCGTGATTAGAGGCAGGAGGAGAGATTTCTAGGCTGACCCAAACAGCAGAGTTTAAGACTCAGAATGTATATTTGGCTGATCGATGATAAAATTATTTTTATGTCAAGTGTCTGAACACAGAGGGAAGGATAACCCAGGAGCTACTCTGGAAGGGAATGGAAAAAGAAAAGTGAGCCTTTAAGCTCCTTTCTGTCAATTCACCTGCAGACAGGTCGACTGCATGAGGCATTTAGGAGGGTACTGGGGATTTATATTTGTGCACCTGCATCCCTTTCAGAGAACACAGGATACACATATGCACAAAGTACACATATGAAGCATACTTTTGGGATGAGCTGAACAGCAGATACTGGCTTGGACAATCTAAAAAAATTACCAGATATTTTATCTCATCATCCTATAAAAACATATAAAATGGAGGTACAGCAGAGGTGGGAGGGGAAGGGCAGAGTTTTACTGCCAGCCTACAATCCAGAGAGCCACCAGCAGAAAACACAGTACATTGCAGATTTGAAAATGGCTAGTTCAGCCTGAGCTGCCAGGAGTACTCCTGCCTCCTCCACTCAAAGAAGAAAGTTACTCCATGCTTTTTTTTTGCTCCTACCTCCCAGAATAATTTGATGGGGCCCATGTGTGCTGTAAAGTCAATAAAGCAGGTGGACTGGTGAGGTCAGGTACCAGACAGAGGTATACACAAACTGAGTTGGTTGATGGCTCCAATTGCTCCTCATTTTCCCAAAAGTCGGTGGAGGCCAGTTAAAATAAGGCTGACATGATGGTGAAAGAGTGATTACCCTGTTTTCTGCCAGCATCCCTGGAAACGCAGCTCATAAAACATACTGAATCATATAAAAGTCTTCAAGGATTCAACAAGAGACGGGAAAATTAATCTTTTCTCCATTGGCATCTTTTTTTTTTGCTAAAATGATGAGACGATACTCCTTGAGTTCTTCTGAAAGTTAAAGACTTTTATTCAAAGAGGACCTGACTCTGCAATCCAGTCATGTTGAGTAACATTTCAAGGCGATTTTGCTGTGACAGCTTGAACAAAAATATATTGTTTTCCTATGAATCAGGCCAGCAGAACGGGTCTTTCAGCTTTTGTCACTGCTGTTGCAATTTTCAAGCTGACAATCAGGGGCAGTATGAAGTGTCAAATGAAATATTTTGTATCCCTTATTCAACAGTATTCTAGAAACTGCATGCCATGCTAGCTTAGGGGACCCATTTCTTACAGTATGAAAAGGGTTACAATAATAAACTTTACTTCCACCCTAAAAAAACCAAAATGCCTGGCACTCCACTGCTAGAATGCTGTGGAAGCAAAAAGCTGTGAGGTTGCACAGCATAAAGCCAAAATTATTTTTTTTAAAACCTGTCTCTACTGTTATCACCCCCACAGTCCTGCACCTCCAAAACCCAGGAAAAATAAAAGTAGTTTCATAAAGGGCTTCTCTTTGCAGTCAGGTAGAGATGTAATCTGAGGTTCCCTTATGACTGTTTAAGAAATGATGTCTCAAGTAGGAAAGTTTTCCCCTTAGCTCTTTTTAAAGACTAAAAAAATGCAGAAATAACCTTAACATAGGTGTTCTGAATCTAGATTATTTCTTCTAAAAGCATCCCACAAACCACACTACCTTTTCCTGTAGTGCTCCAAGGAGGCATCTCAGGGCCCGCCTCTTGTGGAAGGGAACCAGGGCTGGTTTTAACCAGGGCAGTGGTGCTGACAGTAGGGGCATCACTCTTGGGTTGCCAGGGATCAAATTTTAGGCTTCAGAGACAGAAAGGGTCTCTCCTGCAGAGTGCTGCTGCTCTGCTTGATTCTCCTGGGAAGGCCAAGTTTATGTCTGCTCACTTCAGCCCCACAGGGGGAAAATAGGAAGCCCAAAGCACAGCACAGCGATAAGAACATTTTCTCAGACAACGTATTTCCTTATAGACTCTGCAGCCTCTATCTGTGTCTTCTTCAACGTCCTTGGTGTTTGTGGCTATAAAATTCTCATAATGGGGTTTTTAATGCAAGACAGACTTTCCTACAAAATGTAGAAAAGTCACTGTTCACCTCATAAATACATGAAGCAACTGATATTTTATGGTGCCATCCATGCCTCATCAAGCATTAATGTATTCCTTGTAAACACATACTCTTTATTTAGTTAGGACAATAACAGTGCCACGTGCCAGACTCACCATTAAATCTCAGTTCTTCTATTTGTAATGGGCTGTAGCAGATGTTTTATCCTCAAAGAATATCCTTCTTTCTATTTTCTTTGCTAAACACCCCAAAAATCTTATGTTATTGATTTGTACCAGTTTTCCCTCATTGCCTTTCAAATTACCACACAGAAAGCACTTTGCTGCAGACACCTGAATAGCTGTTGGTAGGTGAGTGATTTATATCCTGGCACAAGAATGACTGAGAATCACATCAATGATTTAAAATGTAGCCAGTGACAGAAGGTGGGAAGGTGGAAGAGGTGGAGAGAGGGAGAGGAAAAGAAGGGAAAAAAACTCATAAATTATGAACACATCATCATAAATCTCCCCCAGACAATAAACATCTCACACTTTCTCAGCCTGAACCAGGGCTGTTTCAAGAGCTGGATGTGCCACCTCAGCTCAGGGCAGGCACATGCCCTCGAGTCAGGGGTGGGCTGCGGCCAAGGCTAGGCTTGAAGAAGTACAAGTGCAGGGATGGTTTTGAGGGCCACACCAACCCTCCATGCAAATGCCACCATAGCCACAGGAGCTCTTCATTAAGGCATCAGGAAACACAGTTTCTACCCGTTAGTCCTGTGAACATGCTTGGGTGGTAGCCAGAGCTCAGGGTGGTCCATGAGCTCTCTGCAACTGCCTCCTTTTTTTACCTTGTTTTGTGCACTGTGAAGTGAGACCAAGAGAAACCAAACAAACTGCAGTTCAGGTAGTTTCATTTTATTTGGTTCTTTTGAGAATAATGACATCATATCTTCCAGAGTCTACTGTGTGTAGCTCAGCCAGGGGTCTAATAAACATATATCCTCTCCTAAGGGTCTACCAACAAGATAAATAAACCAACCTTCAGCTTTAGATCTGGCACAACCTTCTAACCTGTCCACATGAAACCTTGTGCAGCTTGGCTTGGAGCACAGCTTGTGTCCAGCCTGCTTTCTAGAAAGCTGGTCTGCAGTTGAAAGCACAAATTTATAAAACCTTGTCTCTGATACACATAAGCCACCAAATCCATTGGCACACGCCACCCTGTCTGTATGTGCCTGTGTTGTACATCGCCCTGTGGGTGAGACAGAGCCAGAGTGTGCCATCAGGCAGGGAAGGAGTCTCTTTCTGTGCTTTTAATGGGTTTCATTGAATAAAGCTCCATCTGAAATTGGGAAGCTGAAACATGAATAAAAATAACTCTTCACAAATCAAGCAAATAGATATTACCCTGAATACTATTAGTGGGATTCAGCTCAGCAGAATAAACCCACAATAAATATAATCAGAGATACACAGAAAATGTCTGTTGATAAACTGCACTGTAATTTTATTTGATGTTTTCTTATAAAATTGTGGGTTTCTACCTGCAGTAGTTTGATTAAGGGGTATATACATTTACTAGCAGCAATGTTGCATTTCATGTCTAGACAGCTTTGTGGACACCAGGTGAGGTGTTTCTCCTTCATGTGCTTTTATGATTCAGAAAAAAAATGTTTGCTTACTCCATTAATGCTTTCTGACAAGATGCTAATTGATTTTCAAGTTACTCCTTTCATTTTCTGATTATTTCTCTGACTGTACAGAGTTAAACAGCATTATGTGTTTTACTCTGGGTGATTTACAGGTAAAAAATTTATTTTCCTTGTTTTTCAAACCTATTTTCTGCTGAATGTGCCATGCTGATTTTATTATTGATTTGTATTAGATGAGTTTATATTTCACATGGAAACTATATGTGCTTAATCATGTATCCTTGATACTTAGATGGATTACCCACTACACAGAATAACTGCATTCTGTGTAGTATGCAGTATCACATACAGCAATGTGTAATGTTGCATGTTGGGATATGTAATTATTCAATAAAATGCTAAATATGTTGCATTGTAAGACTGGTAGAAAAGGCAGTGTTATTGGGTAACAAGTTCTCAGTTCTCAGCTAAGGGGCAGGATCTGGAGGGTCACAGCTGTAGCTTGGAAATTAATTTAGGCACAGCTTAGTCTCAGTCACCTCATATATGCACCTCACACCACTGCCAAGCCAGTTTTGCCTCATGTTGCTTCCCATCCTTCCCATTTGCTTCATGCAAAAATGGCCTCATCTACTCTTATTCTAAAGAAGTTTTAAATTTTTCTATCCTCCCTCTAACCATGAATCAGCTTCCTACCTTCTCACTAGTCACAGCATCTTCAGCTTTGAGGTGCTGCTGATAAAATAACTTGAGATGAGACATCTATCTCATTTTCACGGAGTAAGTCATACCAGAAAAAGATTCTGAGTTCTGATTTGGGGGCAGCTGAACTTGTCCTGATTCAATTAAAGTTCAATAAAACTTCAAAATAAAAGCTCAGTTTCAGGATTGGTCCTGATGTATGGAGCTGTTGGTAAGGATTTTTAGCTTTGTTTTGAATCCACTGCCTGAGTCTAAAACACATTTCTACTGAAAAAGACAGTTCTATGTCTTGCTTTTGGGGCATGAAGGGATTTATGATTGTAAAATTACATCTGCTAATGCATGGAGAATACTTTGGAACCTTAATACTGGTGATTTTGTGCCATTGTGACTTTAGAAAAATTATCATATCCTTTATTAAGGTAAACCCTTAAATTAATTTGTTAAATTGCCAAAATAACATGTGTTCTTGCAGAGGAAAGAAAAAAAGAAGCCAGAAGCCACTGTGGATACTGAACAAAAACCACTGAGAAACCTTACAATAAACCATGATTCAGAAAATGCAATTCAGGAAATCAGTTGTGCCAAAGGCTGATTTTTGGTGTTATGTCCTGTTAAAGTCCATGATTGTTTTGCCATTAACTTCAAGTGAGCCAGGGTTTCATCTTCTTGGCCTTCCTACTGGCTGGCTGGAGGAATTAGGGCCAAAGAAATGCCACCACAAAAACACTACAGGAAAGTGATATGTAAGCAGAGATGCTTCAGGTGATAACTCAAACTACCAGTCTATATAGGCTTGGCTGCTGACAACAAGTGCACAAATGTCAGGGAAAACAACAGCTCTGTTTTGCTCTGAAATTTTCATCAGATCTCAACAGCACCTCAGTATGGAAAACAAGGCTAACATTTTCATAATGCAAGACTAGAGGCTCTCACTTACTGCTGAAGTAGAAGAGAATGGGGATTTCCATTTTGTTGGCCTACTTGAGGCATACAGGGATATTTGTGCCTTGTGATGTGGACCAGCTGTTGGAGGAAAACCACTGGTGTAAGTGTGGCATGGGCTCTCTTTGGGCAACACAGACAAAAGGCTGTTCATCTTTCCATTTCTTTCAGTTGATCTAACTGGGGACCAGTCCAAAAAATGAGCTGTGCACCATCCTCTTCTACCCATCTGAATGCTAGAAGATATGATAATCACTAGCAAGATACTATAAACATTAGGAAGTCCTGTTAGGACAAAATATGACTATAAATCATTACAGGCAGAGAAGGGGAAAGTTTAGCAACTCATACTTCCAGTTCTGTGCTCAGTTCCCCTGACTGGATTCCTCTAGTCAACAGAAATGGTCTCCAAGGGCTGGTGTTTACAGCCCAGATGTGTTCAGGCACATTGCAAATCTGAAAAGAAAACTTTCTGTGGTATAAAGTGCCACAGATGTATTTTACTGCAAGGAAAGCTTTCCCTTTTTTTTTTTTTTCCAGTCTGGAGAAAGGAGGTAGAGAGGAATAGTCATCATAAACTGGGAAATAAAATGAGAGAGCAACACCCAAGTTAAGTCACTAGGGCAAGTCAAATGAGTCTGAGAGAGGAAAACCCTGGGCCAAAGGAAGATGCAGCCTTGCAGAGCTTAAAGTGCCTGGAGAGATCAGCATAGTAACAAAAACAAACACACATGCTGTATAAGGAATGTTGGTTATGAGGGCATCTCAAATATGTGTCTACAGAGCACAGAAAGTGCAAAAATGAAGAAAAAAAAAATGTTCTGTTAGCTGTAGTTTTCCTTTAAACATTAATGCATCTCAAAACCAACATTTCTTACAGTTTCTTCCAGTCGTTAGCAGTAGGTGCCAGGAATGTAAACGAGCAGCTGCCCTTCCCAGCCCCTATGTTGGATTTTACATAGTTGAGAGAATCTTTAGACCTTTGAGCATATTTATTCTTTGATTTCTTTTGCTGAAACAGACTGCAGCCTGGGTAAACACTGAGGAGGGCATGCAGCCAAGTGGCTTAGTCTACATAGGCAGCTTTTTGTTTCTCCAGCCTTCATTCAGACTTACAGCTGAGCAGTTAGAAGAAGTGGATGCACCCTGGAGAATCACTTTCAACCCACGCAAACAAAGCTGAAATCTGTGAAGTTTCCTTCCCACATGCAGATTCAACTAGTTCAGTTGTCAATATATATCTCAGATAATTTGGGCAACATATTAAATAATCTGCCAAAAGCACTTGCCAGCACCCCAGTCCCATGAAGTCCAGATCTGATCTCAATGCACTTTATGCTAGCACAGATTTTTTTGGCACTAGCAAAGTTTCCTCTGATTTATATCAATATAAAGTTGAACCAGAATGACCGAGGGCCACAGTACCAGCTTTGACTTTTACCATCTCAGACAAATAACTTGCTATACTATTCCTCACCTGTAACATTGGCTTGAGCTCATACAACTCCAAATCCCACTAATAATTCCTGTCTATTGATAACCCTCTGCCCCAAGCCTGGAGCAAGCTGAGAGAAACTATAAATACTGAAGTACACCTAAGTACATAGCCCACATTTTATGGATAGCCCCTACTTGTACTGCAGACAACTTTGTAATGGAGAGGAATAAAATAGAAACAAGATAACTAACTTTCAGGTTCTTGTTTTCAGTAATTTAAATAATTTTAGTGACATTTTACTGTTTGGTTTTCTGCAAAACAGTTCTGTATTTGCAGGGTTTTGTTTTGGGCAGCACTGCTATAGCTTCCTACAGTACATGGGAGGTTTGAATAATTACCTTTTCCATTGGGATAAACCACCTATGTTAGCTTTATTGAGAGTGTAAATAGAAATCAACTACTGATCACAAGCTGAATTTTGCCTGGCCTGAGACTATGCATGCCTATATTTAGATGGATAAGTGAAATATATTTGCAGAGAATCCACTTGCTTTGTTTCAGTTGTATGGCATTTTACGGACTGAAGCTGCTCAGAAGTCTAGAGGAAGTGGTGAGGAGTTCTTGAGTAGTGTAAAGCTGAGACTGGTAAACCTGGAAGCCTATTCTACCTCTCCCTGAATGACACACTGCACTAGCTAGTCTACAAACACTGAAGACAAATATATTGGCTCTGTCTAAAGTGAGGTGAAGCAGTGAAGAGTTCTACAGCATAGGTATCTTTAGGTTCTCCATTTTTATGTCAATATGTGTGCCTCAATATATGCCTCTCTTATTTCAGTTTTGGGGGGCCTAGGCTTAATATTATTACACAAAAGTCTGGAGATAACAGAACAAAGGGAAGAGGCAATTTACATATAATTTAATAAATTCATATGTATCATGCACACTGCATGCATTAAAATATGGGTTTAGGACTTCTTTCAATCCAAACTAGCTTGAAATAATAAAAAGCTCTTCATTTTAAATGTTTTGTATAGAAATTTTTTTAGTACAATTCTATTAATTCTCTTTATGCAGGCATATTAGGTTATCTTTTTAGCTCACACACAAGTAGGTTGATAATTTTTAAGTATGGTATATAAGATAACAGAAAGCCTAATATTGGAAACACTGTAGGAATAGGGAAGGAAAAGACAGCCATATTTCAAAGGGCCTTTGAATATTATTTGTGTAATAGATTTTCAGTAGAAGTAAACTAATCCTTAGTATCACCATTATTTTGTATGACTGTATTTTCCTAAGGCTTTGTTTCCTAGAGCCTGAAAACAAAAGACTACACTCTCATTTTCCTCTGTTTGCCATGAATAATGTTAAAGCTGCAAACAATTCATCACAGCATCTTACGGAGCAAAATGGTTGTGGCAAATGTGCCTAACCTAGAATATGTCTCCATGAAATATATAGCAGAGGGATAGCCCTCCTATTCTAAGCTTGAATCTATATAAAGGCAGAAAATCAACTTTTTTATTCATCAAATTCTTTCTAGTAGGTTATGACTTTTGATAGAGCAATATCATCTCCTTTTACACTACAAATGATCTACACTACATTAGGAGACACCCAATGTTTATTATGTTATAGACTACATTCTTTAGCACAACTTTCTAGTAGCCATTTTTGCCAATTTTCCTCCAGGGCAATTAGGTTTAGGTCACAGTGACTGACTTCTATTTTGTCTCAGTAACTACATCTGCAGTGCATTTAAATCAGAGGTCCAAGGTCAGTTTAGATTTTCCTGTAATAATATCCTGTGCTTACAGGAAAATGAAGAATTGGGATTTACCTTTGCATCGGCTTCAACAGGACCAACAGGACCTGCTGAGAGGCAAAGTGAGACAGGGAACAAAAAAAGAAAAAAAAGCCAAACAAACCAGGCCTTAGCTCTCTGCAAGGCCCTGGCCTTTAGGAAGCAGCATAGGTGCAGTCAGTCTCAGTATCTCCTTTTCCTCAGTGTATTAATAAATTGAATTGTACAGCAGCACTGTTGCAATGCAGCATGGACACGCAGGAAGCCCTGGCTGGGATCCCAAAGCACTGCAGGTGGCTGGGAGCATTCAGCAGGGAGCTTTGCAGCAGGGCACTCACAGCTCCTGGGCTGGAGCTGGGGCTCTGCTCAAGTCTGGGCACAAGAAGCCCATTCCTGTCTGCTCTGACACAGACAGAGCCCAGGAGTGGCAGCTGCTTTGACTCCTTGCTCAGTCACTGACTGGGAGGCAGAGAAGCCTTTGAAATTATAAGTTAATGCCAGAACTGCTAGGAACAGCTTTTAAAATTCTTGCCAAGTATGCCTTTTACATGCTTGGGGATATACATTTAACAGAAGGAAGGGGAACCAAGAGGACATGAAAAAATGAAAGAAGATGGGTCATTTTTTTCCCTTCATGAAACAGTGAAAGTGATTATTCTCAGGTTGTTCAGCAGTTCAATAAAACTCTTTCAAAATCAATGTAAACTGTGGAAAACTTATATGAACACTGTTAGATTTCTTCTTTTATTAGATGAAACAAGGCAAACAGATACCAATGAGAACATGAAGAGAGCAAGAACTATTAAATGAATCTTCTATTGTTTTATTTTTTATTTTATTTTTGCTCTGATGACGTTGGGCTCCATTTTGAAAAGGTGTTATCATAAATAAAGTGTTGTTAGTAAACCTGATGGCTGTGTAGTAACAGCTTTTTACTTCTGGTGAAAACTGTTTGTTTTTTGGGTTCTTTTTCCTTCTCTATAGAATTTATCAGAAGAAGAGAGATATAAATCTGCATTCTATTTGTTATCAAAAAAATAATTCCTTTTTCTCAAAAAAAAAAAAAATTATAATATTGTCTAGTTGAGGCAGAGACAAGTTAAGACACAAGTTAGGACTTCTTCTGCTTGTCTCCTGTGTGCCTGTGAAAAAAGATGTACCATTTCTTCATTCCTTAGTTTCCTCTGTAGCCTAATTTACAAAGTCTTTGGGAAGGTATTGATGTAATACCTGCATTTTGTCTTTACCTAAGAGAATCATGTTGGACAAATGTCACTGGTGTAAAAATTAGTCTGTCATACGTTTGAAGGAAAAAGATCGGTGCTGATATGCAAATAAGTACAGTTATCTTTTGAATCTCAGCTGAGATCCTGACAGCTGGGAAAACCAAGCAAACATTTGTTTTGAAATGAAACTTGAAAACTGATGAGAAAAGATCCTGGAACATCGCAGTGCTGTTTATACTATTGCTTCTCACAATAAAAGTAAAAGCATATTTTGGGCCATAGGACATGGTGAATTATACCTACCTGAGGTTATAATAGGCAGGGAACCCCCAAATATTACATGAATGTGCAGAGCAGCACAATATGCTCTCACACATCGTAGTTCAGGAAGCTAAAAATGTAGTGTTATTCTCTATCTTGTCCTTTATTTTGCCTATATTTAGCATCAGCTCTAATCTCTCACTTCTGCAAAAGTGAGTAAAAACACATTTCTAGGTGGACCTTAGACCTCCAAGACTTCATAAAAAGCTTCTTCACCTTGATCCAGACTAAATTCACAGTGTGATTCTGGGCTACAACAGAGCTAGCCCAAGAGGCTGCTGCACAGCCAGTTCTGACTCTCCCCATCCAAGGCACACAGTCCACCCTGCTTCCCTGGGCTGGCACATCTCTGGGAAAATGGACCTAAACCAGCAGGAAAATATTCCTCCTGTTATTTTAGTAGTTAGTCTGCTGCCAGATGAACTCCCTGAACTGGCATGACACAAAGGTCAGTTTTCTGTGCTGGTCCAAGGGCACAGTGGGATGGAAAGGTGGGGGAAAATAAGCTCTCTTCCCATCAGCTGGATCAGCTGCCAGTACAGCTGATCAGCACACCAGTAACTGCACCCTGTGTCCAGCCACCAGATGTGCTCCTTAACCCTGCTCTGGGACAGCCCCCTCCTCGTCTACACCTCACAGTCCCAGAGGGAAGGATGTGAGCAGCCCAGAGGGGAGCAGGTGGGGATGGGAGAAAGGGAGAAAGGGAGGCAGAGAGGAACTTCATCTCCCAGCACCTCTCTTCATTGCACCAGCAGATGTGGTTTTGAAGTGATGGGGTCAGAAATCTTTGTGCAGCACTGCTGAGTATTTGTAATTGAGGATTTTTCTCTGATTTTCTTCTTTTTTTTCCTGGAAAGAGTTGTATTACTGAGTACTAGATTGTCCTCCATGATTTGACATTATTAATATGTGCAGGTTTTTAAGATATATAGCTGTTTTGTTTTTTTCTGTTAAAAAAAAATGTTCATTTATACTCACAAAACCTAAATATCTGTAACAAAAATTTCCAAATTGTCCAACCCATTTTTTAATTATTTCTTTCTTTCAAGCTGTTCCCCCACCCCCACAAATTTTTACCTGTTCATCCTGATTAAGGCTCAGAAAAGCCTCACAAATTCTCTTTCAGACATGCTTCCTGTGCATCTCTGGCTTTGAAGCAACATTAGCTGTAGGTAGAGATTCCTTGTTCTGCTACTCCTTGAGCCAGTTACTGGAAGCACCGACCCGTGAAGGGACCAGAAGGAGCATGAGCTCAAGTTTGGATGGACAGCAGGGCTGTCTTCAACCTTCACCACATCTCAGAGAATACAAGGTCTCTGGGACCTGAATCCCCAGAAAATTTTTTAGCAGGAGCTGTTCCCCACTGGGAGAAATCTGAAAAGAAAAATCCAGAAGCGAAGACTTAAAGAAATGCACTTACCCCTTGTTTAAAAAAGATGAAGTGCTGCAGGGAATCATTGGTCTCTAGTGGGCACTTCCAAGCTGTGGCAAGTTTTCTTTGTACTTAGGTAGTTGGCAATAGATCATCTACTGCTGTAATAATGTGATTCTGAAGTATGATCCCTGATGCTGGCTTGGAGTTCATGGAAGAAAATCCTTGCTTAGTTATTATTAACACTCTCCATATGTCATAGAGACAGATGAGAACTACTTTTACAGGTACAGGTCTCCTGACAAGACAGTGATACTTGCTATTTGTTGTGCTGCTGCTGCTGAGACTGTTTATATGAAAGCTGGCCGCCATCAAATTTGGGCAATTATTTTCATATAGTTGGGGCTAGTTGTTCCAAAATCAGTGGAAGTTTGAAGTCCCTACTGCTTATGATTAGACTGGAAATTCATTGAGAAAATACTTAGCTAGCATGACAGACCAGATGAGGTAAAAGGCATTATTTTTTCTCTGATGTGAATTGTTTTACATTCCTTACATGGGTGTCATCCTCAAGTTGATGGAGTGAAGGAGAATGGTCCTCTTTGTAACAGCTGAAGAACGGGAAGTTGGGACAAAGAGAAGTTTTGCCCAAGTGCCTATCAGGGGCACAGATACACGCAATGGAGAGAAGCTTAACACACCATTATATAAAGGAGTGAAAGGCTATAAACACAAGGTAATCAGGTTTTCATTTTTATGGCTCTACGCATCTGTCCATTCCTTGGACACGGGACTTCAATATTTAAAGAAAAATGCTGGACAAAATCATAAAGCTCCAAGTGCTTTTCAGTTGCCTCAAAATTCCCTGACTGATATTAAAGCCAAAATGATAGAAAAACAAAAGAAAAAAAAAAAAAACACCACAGAAATAAGACTCAGAAAAAAGCGTTGCTAGAAATGAAGTGTAACCTTAGACCATCAAGTGCTGAATTATGATGTTTGATAGGCTAGATCTGTGTTAGAGAGTGCTAATAAATGCAAATAGTCTAAGTCACAAAAACATGTGGATGGACATCTCTCCTGATCAGCCTCAGAATTGCTTTAACATAGTGTTGAGAAGGAAATTGTGGAAAGGGAGGCACACCTGGCTGAAACACTTCAGGCCAGGTTTCAGGGCTCATCCTCTGAATATCAGCATTGATACAGCTCACTCTCAGTACTTGGTGTGCTGCATTGGCAGGCAAAGAGTAGGGAATCAGGAGTCCAGCAATATCTTGATCCAGAAGAAAGTTGATGCTAATCCATGAGAAATGAATTTTCAGACTCAGAAGGATGAATGCCTGTGGTGTTTGTTAACATTCTTCTTGGAAACTAAAGCACACCTTTGCCTACCTCTTGACACAAGTTTCTAAGCAAGTAAAAATTAGGATTCAGGTGGATAAAAGTTCCTCATTATATCATTTTTTCTCCTGAGCGCTGCTGGTCAGTTCAAACTGCACCATCTGTGTCTGTACATATGCAAGACATTTCCAGACAAATTTCCCTCAACTTTTCATCTTTCAGATTTCCGGAGATTATAGTGTGGCCTGAGCAGAGGGGAGGCAGGGGGTGTGGTTGTACCGCCAGAGAGATGCCTTGGCTCAGTCTACTGGCATATATTTCTCTCATTCTCCATCTCTTCTGTGACACAAGGAATGCACACCTCTACACCATCCATGCGGTTGAAGTATCATTCTCCACCAGTTTAAAGCCTACCATGGGCCATTCCTACCATGGGTCAGATATTTAACAGTGCTCAATAGTGATGGTAAGTGCTGAACAGCTACCCCATAACAAATTGCAAGTTTGACTTGGCAAGTAGAGTCCTGCTTTATTGCTTCTGATAAAGCTTGTCCTAAAGCTGGACAAGGAATGATGTTTGTTTTGGGGTATTTCAATGGAGGACGTTCCAGAGTACTGAGTGGCTACTGCTGTGGCTTTTGAAAACATACTGCCATGGCAAGACCCTTGGACATAAGGAATTTTCTTAGGTTCATTCCCCTCACATCCACTTTCTCATTGTTTGTAATTTCTCTGGCAGATGAGCTGAAAATCAAAATTTTACTGCTGGAGAGAATATGCTGTACATCTGTTTCCAAGTTCAGAAATTATTAAGATTTTATAGTTTGTGGATCTCTAAAGACATTCCCTTGTTCTAATAATGAGTAATGTCAGTTCTGTCCCGCTCCTGCTGTACATAGTTATATTATTGCTGTTTATATTTCCCTTATTACTTTTGAAAATCATTGCACTTCATCTTGATCATCAAATCGGTGTGACACACAACACCATGTAGCTGCTAAATTATGCATGTGAGTGTTCATTTTATCAAAACTACAGCTTTCCTGAGCAATTCTCTAACAAGAAAATGACTCCTGTGTAGTTTTTTGTGAGACACATCACTGCATGGCTTTGCAGACAGGCACACCACAGTGTTACAGCATTGCATGCTGCAGTCTGCCATGACATGCAGTGAGAAAATAGAAAAGTACTGCTATTATGTCATGCTGACATTGTCTACTGTAAAATTTGTAGCAGCCACATTTTCTCAACAAAGCACAAGACTTAACTTCTCAAAACCAGGCTCATCATGAAGAGCAGAACAGAAGAAAACCTTTGAGGGAACTTCCAACCATTACTAACCTACTGTTGCTTGTCTGCAGCTTTGCTGTCTTCAGTGTCACACCTAAGCAATGGCACTGGGGTAGAGGGAGGGAAAAGCTTCCTCTTTATCAAGGTCAAGAGGAATTCTCCAGTGCAATGACCCAGTACTCAGGCCATACTGAAGCTAACTGACATTCATACCAAAAATCACCCCAGATGACACTCCTGGTGGTTTCAGCATGCAACTAATGATTGAGTACTCCCTTTACTCCAGAAGCTGGCTCTATGGATATGCCAGGACACTGCACTTCTATACTCTAGGCACTGTGAGGACAGAGTGAGTCATTCTGTCCAATTGCTCTCTACAGCTTTCAATATCCAACATCAAAATATAAAGAAAAACCTATGTGATTGTCCTATACCTTTTGTAGACTGAAGGATTACTTGTCAGCTACCTTTGTCTCCTTTGATTTCTGTACTAGATAAGTCTATTCTCTTGGACAAGGAATGTTATGCTTCTTAAACTATGCTTCTGCAAAGAGGACTTAAATGATTTACTTCTTTGGCTCATTAGCTTGTCCTTGCACTTGGGAAAGGACAGCTCTGCTTATGAGTGGAATGCTCACTTTGGCTATGAAGAGTGGCAAAGAGATTAACATGGCTTTATCTCCAATCTGTCCACACTTCATATTAACTTTCCTTGCAGGTTAAGAATTATGTAAAATGCTTAAATCACTGCAGAACATTTTTTTGTGTGTTGTCCTGTGTGTAGTAAGAAATAATACTACAAAACGCAGATGGACAGAGCAAAGAGCTAGAATATGGCAAAGAGAGGCAGGATAATGACACAGTGATGAGCAAAGCAGCAGGACAAGAGCCTGTAGATCAGTTTGGGAAGTAAGTTACAGGGAAGTAAAAGGTCATGATGAATATGTCATTTTCCTACTGACAAGTGTCTGAGAACTAGATTAAGGACATTTTCCAAAACAATGATAAGCTTATTTTAGTAAATTATGGCATAAATCAGTTTTCCCATATCTTTTATCTGCTTTTCCATGCACAATGACAGATAACACATGAAAGAAATTCCTCATATGAGGTGACTCCAAATGTTCAGCAAGTCCTAGCTGTGGACCTCCATTTCTTCTGAAAGCCAGGCCCTCCCCCATGTTGACTAGATGTACTGGGACTCTGCCAGTCAAGGGCTCACGTTTTATCTTGAAATCCCTGTAATTTTATGTGTTACCCCAAATGTCTTATTTTTAATAGCTGATTATTTTTTTTTTTAGACTAGCTGTGCAGTCATTTCCATTTGGATAGAATTTAATTACCTAAATTCTGTATATCAATATATATGTCACTCTTTCAAAAAATGCAGCTTCCCCCTCTTAACATTCAGTTAAATTTGGCTTTAGTTACTTCTGAGTTTGAATTTTTGATAGCTTTGGTGTCCATAGTTTTGGGAAATTAACATATCAGATGGATTATCTCCCTTTTTCTTGACCTTTGTGTAGAATCCTTTCCTACTAAATACAGAAAATCAGGATTCAGTACTATCCTTATAACTTAGACTATGACAGCTGATTAGAAACATGATTCCTGTCTCCATTTATTCCTCTAAACAAGAAAATCTGCACAGTTGCCAGAATGGATTTATAGTGATTCATAATGGACTAATCCTTCACACAACCCTACCAATTAACCAATTAACCAATATTACACCAGGGATTAATTTGTCTTATGACATTTAGGGCACATGTTGCACTTACCAAGGGTGCATGCAGGTACACATTAACTCCATAATCATTCTTTTATTAGCTCAAAGTCTTTCTCAAAGTGAAAATCCACCAGTACCCATAATCACCTGTGTAGAAAGCCATCATAAAAAATACTCTCTGGGAAGTTGCTGCCTTCAGTATTTTACATAATAGCTGCCCTGGTATTTTATATCATAAAATGTCCTTAGCCATAAAATATTGCCATTTTCAAATACTTCCGTGCATCAAATCAGAATGTGTGGAGTGTTTCTACAAGACTGCACCCTTAAAGCTTTGATCCTGCAAATGCTTGACTTTGATGACACTTGAATGTGGCTATTACTCATGTTTCTAAGGCTGAGCATACTCATGTCCACCGGATCACTCCTTAGCTCCTGAGCATCTTGAATCAGGAACATTGCCTAGAGACAAGGATACCCCTAGGAATAAATTTTCATTGATGTGCTTCCATGCACAGTGTATAAAGAACCAATGATGTATGTATTTCTTTTCATTTAATGAAAATAAATTCACCCTGTGTCCTCAGTGAGACTAGTTTATCACCAGTACATCATAGCTACATGACTCACAAGTCAGCTAAGGCCAGAACTGCCTCCTCAGGCCTCACTTCTGTGTCCCACAGGAAGCACAGCCTTTAACAGCACCTCACGAGGGCTGACTTAGAGGAGGACGATTACAAGTTCAGATCTAAGTGTTTCATATATTTCAGGCAAATTCTGTCCTATTTTTATAGGCTCATGCTGGGGTGGAGCTCAAACAGGGAGGTTTGAATTAAGCTACTGTGGCAGCAGCCAACCCAATGAGTACTTGAAATGAGGGCTTGAAAGGACCAGGGCTGTAAAAAGTATTAGTCACATATCATTATTAAATAATGTTTCAGAAGAGCATACCTTAAGTTCATTCTTGCTAATTCAGCAAAACAGAATAACTGCAGTTTGTTATTCTTCACATGGGCATTTACCATTTCTGAGCAACAGTAAAACAGGAGAGGATGGGGACTACAGCACGTGAGCAGCAGAGCGAGAAATATACAGGTTCAGACAATCACAGCATTTTCATTCACACAAGAAATATTTCTGTCTACCCAAAACCACCGTTGAAATCAGCAGCCAGGGTCACAAAAATAAAGTTGTGCAACTGTGTTCTTTGTTCAAGACAGAAGAAGCCACAAACCATAACCTCCAGTATGGCACTGCACATACACGGGCAGGCACAGTCCTGCAATGCCTATTTTATGGACAATGCCAGCTCTGCACCTGCCTTGCAGCTAGAAAGCAGAACCAGGGGTTTCAAAGACAAATTTTGCATGCACTTGCACACGCACACAGAAATATCTGAGGTGTGGCTCAGAAACAATCCTCTGAGCTCATGGGGCACAGCTAATTCATCCCAAGACTCAGTAGCCTGAGAGTCACCCCACCAGCACTGCCATGGGGAGGGGGGGATGCTGCACTCTTGGGAAGGCCTCATCCCATTCCAAAATCACTTTCAGCTTCCCTGCGGCTGGGAGCATCCCTGCTGCTGCCCTCCACACCCATGAGCATCCCCCAGTTCATCCTTCACCCCAGACAGTTCCCCCAGCGCTGCTGGCGCCCTCCAATCAGCAGATATCCATGGCAACCGCTCTCCGGCACCAGGAGGAGACAGCTGAGTTGGATTGGAAATCTCCCTTTTGCTCCTGCCTCCATCACGTGCCACGAATGGGCAGGCGAGCGATTTCCCTGCTCGCCGAGATGGGGAAATGCATTCCTGCCTCCCTTTGTTCCCTTCTCTCCGGCCGGCTGCACGGCGCTCACCGCGGTACCCTCGCCTCGCCGCCGATGCTCACTTAAGGAAGATGCTGTCGGCTGGCACTTCTCTCACACCTCCCAAAATTAGCGCTCAGCGGGCGAGCCTCGCAAATTGCTGACAAATACAGAGCCTCTGGCCATGCCAAGGCTTTTGTTGCGCTGCCCTCGGAAACCAGGCAGCCGCCGCTTAATAAATACATTCTTGTAACACAAGTAAATTGGGGGAATCAAATAACTGTTATCATTATAAAGCGTTTGTTGAAGCCACAGACATTTAGGCAAGACAACAGACTGCACATCGCTTTGCCTCTCCTTGCCAGTGGATCCCAGGAACAGATTTGAGCGCCATGGCCCCACGGCTGGGCAGCTGAGCCTTCGGAGGATTTACAGCAAACCTGCGGGCTGCTCAGCAAGCACATGCAGACACAACCCTTCCCACTGATTTCTGCTGATCCGAGGTATTGACAGCCCTGGCCCAAGCCAGGCTGCCAAAAATTTTGGACTCTGTTTGGGGAGTGTTTCCATTCTCATTTGTAGGCTAATATTTTTGGATATCCTGCTAAATCTGCCTCGCAGTTTGGCTTTGTGATCCTTGAAGGAAACATTTGTTTTTTGATCTGTTACACTTCTTGCCAGATCCTTGGGAAGAAGAGACAAAGGAGTGTGCTGAGGCACAACAGCAGCACAATCCTGTCCCACCTCTGCTGCAGCAGAGGCTTATGCTAAACCTCTGTGCTGTGTCCAGGTTATCTCTGAGTGTTGTATTACCCCAAAAGGAGGCTGAGAGACAGGCATCTTACCTTATTTTTATCATGGAGAGACCAGTGCCAAATGTCTCTGGATCTACGTTCACAAGAATCTGCCTTTCCTTTGGCTGATGCTGACTAACCCCTGTACAACTCTGCAGTCTTACAAAGGTCTTTCAGGATTAGTCACTGAATACACAGTCTGTTAAAATGCATTAGAATATACCTGTGAAAAATCTGTGATAAATTTAAGAAAAAAGCTGCAATTCATGACTATTTTAAATATTAAAAATTTGGGTTTTCCCCCAAACCCACAGAAAATTAAGAGAACCTGCAACATGAAGAATCTCTTTATATCCTCTTCTTAAAATCCAAATTCTAATGATGGTAGAGGGTGTGTTAGCTGGTGTGCCTGAATGGTTTGGGGCACAGACATGTTTCAGGTGACTGATTGACCTAACTGGCTAAGATGGCATCAACACGTTCTTCAGCTGCACTGTGAAAACAGCAGCCTACAGCAACATCAGAAACCTGTGTTCTCCCTAGACAGATGCAGTGGATAGGCCACATATGTAGCATATTAATACATAGAGATTATATATACAGGCTCTTTGTCTCATCCTTCTAAAAAGGTTATTAACTGTCTTTCTTACATCTAAGGGGAGAGATTGGCCAGAGCTGTCATATGTTCCTGTCAGATTTTTCATACCAGCACTGCAAATTAGGGCTTCGGGGAGTTAGCAAAAAATAAAGATAGGTGGTACAGAGCCAGGTGGAGAGAAATGTTGAGCGTTGTATTTGCATAGGGTTTAACACAAACGGGATCAGAGTGAATTCATTCCTGTTGCAGAGGGCTGTCTTGAGACCCATGAAATACCCCATTAACCCCTGATGGCCCCACAGCTAAGGTAGAGAAAGATCCTTTGTACAGACAAAATACCCCCATTAAAGAATAGCAGTCTGGCTTGGATGTCCACAGTGTTTCCAACTGACTCCAGAAAGATGCAGTGCAGTGTCGGAAAATACCACTCCACAAAAACTGTAAGACACAGCTATCACTAGAACCTGGAAGGGGAGATAAATATATCATAGCAATTTTCTCCAAGGCAGGAATAGCTATTATTGCCCAGGAATACAAGGGCTATAGAAGTGATGAATTTGTGCAGTAGAAGTCCAGTTACAAGAATCCTCTGCTTTGGTGTGATTTGTTCCCTGCACATGTTTACAAAAACAATACTATCAGGTCTTATCCTTGCCTGTTGGTTATTTATTTATGACATTGTACAGGCCATATGTTGTCATAACCCTGGATATCTCAGAGGCCACCCCAATGTACAATGCCTTCATGCAAGAGAGGGGCAGAAGGACCACACCTGTTCTAGCCTGTTCCCACACTAGAGTGAGGCATGCAGCACTGTGCTCAAAAGAAGGAGAAACTGACTGAAAACCTAAGCAAATATTAAATATCATTAACTGCCTGAGTTTGAAGTTGAAAGCACAGAACTACCATAGGAGAGTTTATTTCCAGCCTCACCCAAGCTTCACTTTCTTTGTTTAGATGATTCAAGGCAGCTGGAAGCAAAACCTCATTATTTCATTACTCCAAAAAGTCCCATGAACACCTCTTTCCCCATACATACACTAGAACACTAATAATAGCAGCAATGGAAGGCTCATGCAAAAGACTTCAAGACCCACCCCTGCCCAATTTAAAAAAAAAAAAAAAAAAAAATCCAAATACATCAGTGCAAACTACAAGTAAGCACTATGAGATTTTCCAGGATTTGAATATTTCTCAAAATCTACTGTGCATCAGTGGAAGCCTTTGCTCACTAGGAGAGAGATAACAAGATTTGTTCATGCATATAGCAAGTTGACTTTAACTATTTTACTCCCATTGTTTTGAAGATATTCAAGTTTTCTTTAAAAAAAACTTTCTCTACCCAGAACTAGGCTGCTTCTGCTTGATTATTCAGCAAAGTCACCATATTTCTTCTTTATGATACCCATCTGTCACCATCTAAATAATTGCCATGTCACAAATTCAACATCATAACTTTACAGTGAGATGAAGCAAGAGGAAGCAGTCAGTGGGGTTAAAAATACTTGGTGAAGCAAGCCTTTGAAAGCAGCTCCTAAATGCCTTTCAAAGTAGCCACAGAGGCTTGACAGAAAAAGATAAAACCACCTGAAAGGTAAGCAGATGTAGGCAATGACACAAGTCAAAGTGCCCCCAGTGTGAAAACTCTCCTACACAAGACAAATGAGAGCATTTGGGTCACAGAACAGTCACGTCTGTGTGAAGGGTGGAACATATGGAAATTTTTGCTGTTAATTAGGGTGTGCCTATGGCAAGGCCACTGCAGTTGGACTTGCTTCAATTCAGAAATGTTCAGCTCAGCATAATGGTCTGGTTGGAATTTAGAAGAGAAAACCAAGGCTTTTAGTTTTGGGTTTTTTTTTGTGGGTTTTGTTTTGGTTTGGTTTTTTGTTGTGGTTTTTGTTGTTGGTTTTTTGTGGTTTGTGGTTTTGTTTTTTTTTTTTAATTTGTATTTTTTAACAAATGCCAGAACAGACTATGTAGAAATCAGGAGGAATAACAGTACAAGGAATGGAAGAATGCCCAGAGTCTGAGCTGGGAAGGTGAGGTCCCAGGTGAGATCCTGTTTTGGGATGCCAGCTAGGACAGAGGTCCCATACCTTTCCATTCTGCTTAGGGTCAGTTTCTGCCCTTCACAAAACGAGGATAGTGATGTTTAATGGCCTCTGTAAAGTTCACTGGGTTGGGATTAAGGGGATCTGGACTTTGTTCTTGTCACTTCCATCGCTGGTTGAGTGATGCTGGGCCAGTTTCCTTGCTCTGCCCTGGGTTCCTCAGCTTAATCAGGGCTAACAATACCGACCTCCTCTATAAAGAGCTTTTCAGTCCACAAAAATCTGGATGTTATTATGATGATTGGCAATCACATCATGGGAGTAAGATTATTTTTTTCAAATTCAGATGTTTAAAATATTTTAACTCCTTCCTAACACCCCCAAGATAATTCTACAGTCACTTTAGAAATTAACATTCTTTTTGGTGTTTGTACACAATATTTTTGAGACTTGATCCGATCACCAAACATAAATGCAGTCCAGAATATGAGCTACATTTAGACTCACCTTTTGAAAGAGCTGTTGAATACCCAGGAATTGAAATCTTAACCAATGAAGAGAAATACAAAGAAATGTATCAAATATCCAGTTTTCCAGGCTTATTTTCATTACCAATGACTTAGTAATAAAGAGAAGTCTTACTTGTGGGTCCTAAATAAATCAAAGCCATCCATGTATCTGTTAAGGTGATGGTTGTTTCTCCAGTGAAATGGGATTTTTTTGTCAGTCTGCTCTTCTTTGAGCTGAACTTCAACAAAAATTCAAATTCAGGACTAATGGTGACCTAGATATCCATTTGGATATCCAAAGACATGGATTTTGGATAAGGTCTGGTGTGAACTACAGCATTGTGTCCTCACTGGGACTCATATAAGTATGAGCTAGTGTTTCAGATGACCATCCTTGTCACAGCACCCATGATGTGTCTTATGGGCCTGACACAGTGTGACATGCTGATGCTCGGGAGAAAACCTTGAGTTTATTTAATATAGTCCCTCAATGCTAATAAAGAACTTGGGAACTGATACAGGATTTTAAATAAGCCTTTAAAATGATACTCTCTCACCCGGGCATGAATAGGTCTAAATTAGCATTTTGAATGAGATAAATTGCTGTAGGTCCAAGCAGGTAATCAATCACACTTTATCTAGGCCTTTCCAGGGGTAGGGAGGGTGAATGAAACTGCAGTAATGAAAAGAAGAAAGACACAATACACCAGCCATGCTCCGTGCCCATTCCAGAATAAAGACAAGGAGATTTTAGAGAGTCTCTGCTACAGGCAGCTGCCCCTTTTTGTGAGTAAGCTTTATGGAAAAAGAAAAGCTCATGCATTTCATTTCTTTTGCACAGTCTGAGAAATGGAGCAAGCAAGACCAGCCAGTTGTGTTCCAGACACTATTCTTATGGTCCGTTTCCCCTCGACATTTTCTGCTACCCATTTTCGGTTTCAACAGCACGCACTTGCTACTTCATTAGTCAGCCTCTGCTGCCCTATACATAGACCTGCTGATTACATCAGCTTCACTGAGGTTCAGGAGCAACTCAAATGTGAAAGAGAGCCCTCATTTAGTTCAACAGTAATCTTGTAAATGCTGCACAAAGGTACCTCTAATTTCCCGAAGGACACATTGACCCACAGACACTGGGGAGCACCATGATTTTCCATCATTACTTCAGGGGTTGAGAACTTGTAAAGGGTTCTTTTGGCTGTTTTTATTGTGTTGGCTTGTTGGGCTTTTTTTCTTTAATGACTAAACAATGGAAATCTACATCACATGAGATGTTCCAAATATAGCCCATACTGATGAGAAGAGATATATTTATCTCCCTTTGTACTTTTCTGAGACCAGCACAGATACAAAGAGTAGAGGTTATTAAGTCTGATGTCCCAGCTGTATTAGCCTTTCAATACTGCAACTGAATACACAGAGTTGAATTTATTGACTAGGCTTACATCACTGAACACAGGTATCCAGAAAAAGATACCTTCAGTGAAGAGACAGGTTTGAGTAAAAAAATATTTTGATTTTTCTTCAATTAAGAACTTAAAAAAACCCCAAAACTGAAAATATACAGCAGCAATGAGATGTTTTCCACTGTGTATATATTTGCAGTCCAGAGTGTCAGAAAGTTGTGAAATTATTCATGGGCTTTTTCTCTGAGATAAGTCAGCAGAGAAAGATAATATCTCCTCTTAGCTACTTTCTTCTAGGCTTGAGATAGCCTCTGATGATGACTGGCTTACTCATATGGCTAGAAAGATCAAATAGAAGACAAGTTGGATGCTTTATTCAGATAACCATCCGTTTTTTTGGCTTATTTGAAATACACAGATAATAGCTGAAAATGTCCCCAGATATACACAAAATGCCTCAATAATTTCAAGAGTCATTCTTGTCATATGTGGGATGACTGTCTACAGTGAGACAACATTATTCCTTATTTATGTTCATTGCTACCCTTAGAGAGGACTCTGTTTATTTATTTATTTGTTTCCACAGAAATTTGATGATGGTCATTCACTCTTGACTGTTTTCACCTCTGTTTTTCCACACAGTACATGAAGGACAGCAGTCTTTCCAGAGCTGCTTCTGTTGCAATCACAGTTGTTATGTTGCAAGTAAAAAAATTTCATATTTTCTGCTACTGTTCCCTTCAGGGTAGGTCACGTTTGAAGCAGTAGTTAGGATTCTATTTCACTGACAGCCATGTACAAGAAGTATATAGTTTATTTGGAAACACTATGTTTATTTGTTCAGTCAAGGAGTACAAAACTCTGCACCTAAGCCATGTGCAGCTCAGCTGAATCTGAAAATGCAAAGTCTTTACCTTCTAGTATGGCTAATAACAGAATTTGTCTTTCCTTGGCCAAATTCTGGAGGGATTTCTTTAAAAACCTAGACATGACCACTTAATTGACTTAAGCCAGAGGGAAAATTGCTTATTAAATAAAATGGATTTTGATTTAATCATGTTTCAGAACTGACTTTGATGGTCTGGAAAATCCAGGAGGCAGTGTAAACACCTGCATCCTGAGGCCAGTGAGAGCAGTAGCCATACCGCCCCTTAAACTGTTCTCCTTGAACAGTTTTGCAGCTAGAGTAAAACAAGGTAGCATTTATAAAACTTCAGCTGGTCTTCTACTTTGAGGCTTAAAGACAATTCTTGGCTCTTCTGTGGCAAGAATCCCTAACCCAAGTTAATTCAGCGGATGGATGAAGAAATACAGGTGAGTTGTCTGAAAATGCAGTTCAGTATCTATTGTTGTCACTATCTACACGTAGTATACGTGTGGCAGACACTACAAGAGGTTCCAAATACATTATTCAAACAGCCTCCATATTTCCTACTGAGAAATAGGCAGCTGTGGTAAAGGGATGCTTGGACAAGCACGCTATACTGGACAGAATTCGAGGCTAAAGGACCTCCCCCAGTTACACAGGAGTCACCCTACAGAAGCTTTGTTTTTAAGTGAGATACACCACAGCTGTAAACAGAGGGCCTGGATAGTAGGTGTGATCCACAAATGACACCTCTGACCGTCTCTTTTCCTTTCCCACACCAGACCAAACAACATTTGAAGGCAGCCTTGCAGTAACTCATGGCAGACTTCACCTCACTCTGCCATTTGGAGCATGTTGCCATTTTCCCTCCACAGGCTGCCCACATGTCTGGTCTCTCTCCCAGGCTCACAGATATTTATCTCTGGGCTATAAAAGCAGCTGCAAATTGCTTGGATACGCAGTGCAGGTGGCAAATCCCTGATCCATGCCAGGGCTGAAGGGATTCAGTTGTGAAGGTGTTTTAGACCTTACCTAGATTCATAGACACAGAAATGGTTCTACAGCTTGCAGCATATAATCAAACCTGCTTTCTGCAAAATGCAGACTTTGGAACCACGGCACAGATCTCAACAGAGTGATCAGAATAGGAAAATGTGAAAGTGTATGTATGATGGAGGATGAAAATGGGTGCAGGCAGCTGCCCATTATATTCCACAGGAGTACACAGTGTGCTGGGCAATGGGGACAGAGGCACAGGGGGTTATTCTGCTCTTACCTTGTCTTCTAGACAATCCCTCTTAGATGGTAACATCCCAGTTCCTGGGTTTCCCCAAAACAACTGGAAAAACCAAGGATCACGACTTAGCATATAAAATAAAATGTACTACTTTTCTGAGAAGAAAAACTCATCAGAGACACCTTTCCCCATATAAAAGAACTGCAACATCAAAAGTGCCACACATCTACCCATTTGAAAGGCAAAACTGAGAAGCCCTGCCAGGTTCCCTTGCCTACAGAAGAAAAAGTCGCCTCTGCCCCAAAACAGGGGCGAGTGCTGATAATCTCTAACTAATAGGTCAAAACAGAAAGACATGCTTGTACACTGGTTGTTTTACCAGAATAATTTATCTTGTTCAGCTAATTCCTGAGCAACAGCAACAATATTCACTGCTTACTGAGAGACTAAGTCTGTCAAGGCAGTAATTTCGCCCATGAAATATGTAAGCAGTTGCAGGAGCAGAAATGGGAATCGTTGATTTTTACATATCAGAAATATTTTTGCTTTGCTATAGTGACAAAACTTCAAAGGAGACTTAAAATGTCAGGTGTGACTCAGTTTACACATCCATATGTGTCAAAAGTCCACCACAGTACCTGTTTGAAATGAGCTGCTTCCTGCCCCAAAGGACTGTTTTCTCTGTGCCAGAGGATGGAGTCACTACCATAGTCACCTTATTTTCACCCTCTTTCACTTTTATCAGCTCATAAATTCTAAACACATGAGAACGCATTGTCTTCTTAGACAACAGGCTTTAAAAACAAGGGGGAAAGATGTGTTTTCCCAGGGCTAGGTGGCTCAAAGGATTATACAGCTATAAAGATCTACTCACAAGGGGATTCATATGGGAAGGCACATAGGATATGATGGTGGGAATAAAAAAAAACAAACCAAGGCAGCTCACAAGACTAAGAAAAAAAGAAAACATTCAAAAATGTAAAAATCCCCTAACCTGAAGCATTTCAGGATCCTTACTAGTAACTGCTGAACCTGTGAGAAGACAAAGATTATTGAGCTGAAATATTGGTAGTAGTTCTTTCACAACGGAATGAAAGGTCACAATGACGTCTTCTCTCCAAGATGTAGTTTCCTAATTTTCTCCCCAGTACCAGGAATGAATTCACTGAGAAAGCTGTGCCCTTGTGGAAGGCATGAAATCTTCTGCTTAATATTTACATCTTTACTGAGTGGTAATATGGAAAACAGTTCAGGGAGTGTAGAAGCAGGCAGCTTGGGGAATACTCCGGCTTGGTCTGAGGCTCTGCAGAGGCAGACAGCCATCTACCGCCAGCAAATGGAATAGAAAGCAACCCCACAGAGAGCTGCATTTACAGAAAACCCTGCCTCACAGGAAACAGCTTTGCTTGGCACATCAGGCTATCTGTGCTAGCCAGCATCAGGACAAACCTGTCTCAGGAAATGTAATATTTTCTTCTCCCTCTGACATGTTCATGCTGCATCTAGGGGAAAAAAATCAGGAGCAGATGATGGAATGGAAGCCTTTGTCGTACAGATATGCTGCAGGTTTTTGGATTCCATTTGTGGAAAATCCCTTCTCCCCCTCTCTCCACCCACCTCAACATGCACAGTCAGATTCACAATGAATCCTCACAGACTGAAAAGCTCTGAGCTCTGACAAGGAAGGGCAGTGAGTGGAGGCCAGCAGTGCAAATTGGAGCGCTGGGAGCGCACCGCAGGTAGCTGAGTATCAGATTATCCAGGCACCACAGACTACAGCTTCCACCTGGAAGGCAGAGAAACAAAAGCCTCCCTTTGTGTCCCAGGGTTTTGCAGGAATTAAACACAGCTCCTCTTTGTGGTAGACCCAGACTCTCACAAGGAACAGCCAGTAAGCTCCCAGGCTGTCCTCAGGGAATGGACTATTTTAAGCCTGCTTGCAAACATCTCCCTGCGTATGTGCTGTATTTTCACGGAAGAATAATTTAATCTTCATTGCCATCATTAATTTTTGACAGAGAGCACCATATGACATCCTGTTTACAGCCCACTAAATCTCCATTATGAAGCCATGCTTACAGAAAGAAGAACAATCTGAAGAGCGGTGTTAACTTTTATGATTATATTCCAGTCCTGAAATACAGAAACATGACTGAAGTTACACACACACACAGACAAAAAAGAAAAAAAAAAAAAAAAAAAAAGAAAAAATAATTAAAAAATCAATTTTGTTATGCTATTGTCAGGATCCAGAGGAAAAGCTTCTTGTTTAAATAGCCTGTACTAATACAACAAACACCTTTAAAAAGACCTGCATAACATACTGGCATTCATCCTTATGCAATATTTACCCTGCTGTTTCCAGCTGTGTTGAACAGCACAGATAAATTCTGCTATTCAGAGAAATTCTATGACAGCAGCAGAGATTTAACCCTGGTGAGCAGGATTTTGTTAATACTTCTTTTACTTACATCCTTTTATTTTGAAATCTAAGAGTTTTGGTGAGATCTGCCCTCCCATTTTCCCTGGGATGTAAAACCACTCAGAACTGAAAACCACCATCAGCAAGGAAAACTGAGGATAGCCAAGAGCTCCAGAAAGCTTCTGACACAGATGCATCACAACCACCAAGGTTCTGAGAGGGCTTGGAAAACCAGGAGCAGTTCAGCAGCTACAACATGGCATGGCACAATTACACCAGTTCAACAACAGGGAAATCCCATAGTTTAGGCCTCGATTTACCCAACTAAGTTAGGCACACACAATTAATTTAACACTTCTTCAAAAGTCAGTGAAACAAGAGAGGTCCCTCCAGGGAGTAACTCTAGTCATAGACTAAACTACTTGAAAGATAGGATAAAGCCAGGATTATCCACTGGAGTTCTCCCAGTCTTCCCCTCCTGCAGAGAGTGCATAGAAATACTCAAATAAGTGCCTAAAGAGTGTAGGGTAAATGTGGACAATAACTGTCCTCTAACCCACTTCCTCTGAGACTTTCTCTTTGCAGCAGTTTGAAGGACATCCAAGACACAGCTGAGATTTCTAGTCCTACCTAACTACTTCAGGTGAGACTATTCTCTTTCACTATCTACTTTAATAAGTATATATTCTATTAAGCACTTTATGAAGCATTTAAATCTATATTTAATAAAGTACTTGCATTTCAATCCTGCTCCTAGCAGAAATCATTCTTCACATACACCCAGCCTCCTTTAGATTTAAGAAAGTTGAGTCATGGCTTAATACTCCAAAATGATTCCCATTAACATTAGCTCCCAGTCATCAGTTTCTAGGGAAAACCTCAGTGGCAGTATTGAAGTGCCAGCTCATAACTATGCAGGACAAACCCTGGGTTGTGTGGGTAGCTCCAGTCAGTGGGAGTCCCTGGGAAGAATTTTTCTGGAAAACAAGGTGATAAAAATTAGACACTACAACCAACAGCCATGTGGTTAATTTAATCTTCATAGATTAACCAAAATTTTCTCTAAAATTTTATTATTGTGCGTATTGTACAAATTTACACAAAGCCTGGGTTTTGGATTCATTAGTCTTTGCAGTCTTTAGAAACCTAGCAGCAAGTACATGTAACTCTCTTTGTTAGAGGAATGCATAAAATTCTGAGGATTTTTTTGTTTGTTTGTTTTTGTTTTGTTTTATTATTGTTTGGGTTTTGGTTTGGGCATTATTTTTCTATTTGGGGATAGAAACAAAATTAACAACAGTTTTGACTGTTTCCTATCAAGTTCTCTCACAGTCAAGGGTTTTACAAAAAGACCAGGAGAAGTTTTTATCACCATGATCAAGTACTCCATAGTGCCAGACTACTGATGGCTATCAGAGGTGACCATACTTTCTTTTTTTTTTTTCCCTCTATTTATTTATTCTTATTAGTAGTACAGCCTGTTGAACTCCACACTCCAGTAAGGGCACTGCACAGCCTTCATCTGGGAAACACTGATGTCCTGTTTGACACCTCTTCCACAACCCACGTGTGCTCCCTCAATTCTGGTTTTTGCCTCCCCCATCCATTTTCTTAAAGAAATGTTATTTTCCTCTCTCAAAGCTTAATGTTCCCAGCTGCCTCCTGACTATTTCCCATATTGATGACAAGTGCCCTCCCCAAGACTTCTCCCTAAACCCTCAGTACCTATGTTCCTTTTCCCTAGCACCACGTTCCTGCTTCACAGCCTGATCTCAGCCATCATCAAAGGGCTGCAAAGAGCTGATGAAAGAGCAGAGGAAAGTTGAGGAGTGTTCCTCAACCTCTGAAGAGCCCACTTTGCCTTTGCTGCCCACACTGCTCTGTGGAGCTCTCTCTGCTGCTCCACCACCATCCACACCCATCCCTTCACTCCAGGTTTCAGGGCTGCAGCACAAGGAGAATGGGCTAGGAGGCAGACAGGGAGGGCACATCCACATGGTCTTGTTTTCTCTGAAGTTTACATCACATCTCAATTGTCTGGGTCTTCTCTGTCTCAGCCTGATGCCCTTTTCCTCTATCCCTCCCTGCCACAGCCATGGAGAACCTTTCCCTCTGTGAGCTACCTGGCTTCCCTCTGTCTTTCCCTCTAGCATCCAGAGCACAGGGAAAATAAAACTTTTAGTGCAGGCTGTGGTCAGGAAAGAATTGAGTGAAACAGTTACTTTTACTGACATTTCTTTATTCCCATGGCTATTAGGGGCAAAATTGAGTAAAGGGATAGGATTGGTGATCACATCAGCTCTGCACTGTGGTTAAAGGGCTGCGAACCCTGCTGAGAAACTGGTGATCTTCTTTTTCCTCCCATCTATATCTAATGCATGTATATCTAATTGCTCTGACATTTACCTAGGGAAGATCAGATGTAGGATTTGGAAGAGAGAATAGGTTTCAATGAATGTAACAATCAGATTATGTAAATGAGAAGAGTGCTTAAATAGTTAGGTAGTAGACTTTGCAGAAAGCTCAGCATCCCAAACCTTTGCAAGCTCAGTTAATCCTACATAGTATAATAGCCATGACTATGTGTGGCTTTTCATGTGAAGGCAAAGGAAGTAATAAAAGCTTCTGTAAAAGGATGCTACTCTCAGAACACAGGTTTTATTTTCCCTGCAAAATCAAAGAAATATGCTACACATCCTTGATTCCTCTGTAATGAAATTATATTTATCATTTACGTGCACAGACTAATGTATATTCTGACATTAAAGAAAAAATAAAAGTTCAACAATCAGACCATAAGGGTGCTGTTACATTTGGAGGGTTATAAAGAAGCTAATGCCAAGGAGTTTGTGTTCTCTGACTGCCTGGCTTTTGGATTGCCTGGCATTTGGATTTTTCTGAAAACAAGAGTTCCTCTTCACCTGCAGGTCAGAGGCCAAGCCAAAGAGATGCAGGGATTTTGTGCACTGGATCTTTGTTCAAAAGCTCACCTCTTCCTTTTCATGACTTCAGAAGTTTTAAGCGAACTTGCCAAACTTGCTCTTTGAGAAGAGGGAAACATTTTACCCACTTCAGTGTTAAAGTGACCTTGTATTTGCGGCAAAACTTAATGTGTGACTTGTTTCCTGTAGGAAAAGAAACCCTGTTTGTGGGGAGCAGTGATTGCAGCTGCCATCAGTGTGCTTTAGAGCTAGAAAGGATTTTGTTGGTAGGTGCTTTCTCCTCCCGACATTGTTACTGGGAAAGAACAGTAAACATTGTACTTTGAAATGTTTACAGCTTGGAGGGGGTTGCTGGTAGAGCTCTCTAGAGTGATATCCCAACTCAATTTGTGACTCCAGACCTTATGGGGACAGGCACCTCAAGCAGGCAAAGAAAAGTGGCATGTGTTTCTCCTCACATGCCTAATGCCTAATCCCAGCCTTCTCCTGCAGTTTATGTTCCCTCCTTCTCTTCTGTTTCTCCTTTTCCTTCCCTGCCTCTGGGCCATTACACTTTTAGTTGTGTTTGCTGCTGTGTACACACTACGGATGGTAATAGAACACATATTTATTTTATAACAGATATCTGGAACCAGGCCTTATACTCCAGCATGCTCTATCTACTTAAGGCAGCAGCAGGAGCAAATCCTTCTCCTTCACCTTTCCCTGCAGCCCCAGGCAGCAGCAAATCCTCCTTCACCTTTCACTCCAGCTCCAGGCAAAGTTTTATTGCTATTCATTTTCCTATTGCACACAGGATGGACTACAGTTTATTTCTGTGTTCAGAGGTTTACACTGGGACTCTCTTCTGTCTCAGACTCCCCTGAGATGAGGGGAAAGAAAAGGAAGAAAATAAAAATAATAATAAACCCCCCTGAAACTACTACCTTGGATGACACTGCAGTTGAAGAACAGCAGTTTTGGCATGTGTGGAGAGACACTGACAGCATGACTCTTCCCTCTTCTCCTTTTCCTGCCCTCCCCAACACGGTGACTAGAGAATCCAGCTTCGGAATCTGGGAGCAAGAATGGGCTGGAGAGTCCTACCAGGACTGAAGCTCACACAGGGGAGGGAGCACTCTCAAAGGAGCAGAGGATCTGCCGCAGCCTAGATAGCCTGAGGGTTCATCTTTTGTTTAACAGCATGTTCATTATAATCTCCCTCAAAGCATGCCATAAATGGGGGATGGGAGAGGGGGAGGGTCAGTAATTGAGATCCTTTGAGGGTTCAGTCCTGCTCATTATTTGAATCTCTTAAGTATAAAAATAAACAAAGAGTCGGTGGAAGTTGTCATTGTTATGTTTCCACTGCTGGAACTTTTTCCAAGATGCATTTTTGACCAGAAATCATGCTTCTTGTTTCCTAAACAACTGTGCTAACCATTAGGCTATTATATGGAGGGTGTGAAAAGAGGTGCTGCACCTATACGTTTTTTGCTGGTATTTCCAGTGGATGGGAGAGAAGGAAGGAGTAAATATTTTAGGATTCATCATAGCCAGAATAAGAAGGACATCAAAATTAGATTGAAAATATTTACTCTTTGGAGGGGTCTCTACAAAATCAGTGTTGACCCAAAAAGCTTGATGAAGGTTAAATCAAATCATCCCACCTCTACAGGCACTTACAATATAGTTGTACATCTGCCTAAACTGATCATAATTGCCCTGGGCTGATGCTGCTCTTCACATCTCTGATTTAATGGTAAATTTTTGGGACAGTGCACATCTTTTGCCATCTTACAAGATTTATGTTGTAGCATCACTCTAGGCTATTGTATATCACAAATAAATATAGTTTCCTAAATGAAGGGTCCTTCTCCTAGCAGCTTTGCACCATTTTAGTGCTTTGGCTCTCTAAGATGCTACGATCATTTCAGGTGGTGCTAGCAAAGATATATACTTTTTGTGAGGGGTAAGAGGGACAAATGTCAAGAAGCCAGAATTCCTCAAAAACTGAGACAGTATCATGAGCTTGGTATAAATAAGCTGCTATAAAAGGAGAAGTGTTTGTCACATCTACTTTATGATTTCCTACCTTAATTTCATTTCTTTCTGCCCTCCCACACACAACCACTTTACACATCTCCAGCCCCCTCAGCTGAAGTTTCCTCCAGGGCTGTTTAACTGCATCAGGACGTCTTCCACTGAGAGACAGTTAAAAATATAAATAAATTAATTAATAATTTAAAAAAATTAATAAAAAATTCCCAATACCTTCATGTACTAGGGGTGTTACCAAGATCCAAATGTTGGATCTTTTAATGACTAGACAGCTGTGGCCAGAAACATCCTCTGGCATCGCTTGTGCACAATTTCTGCAGCAACATGCCAACTAACCCCAAGGAACAGCCAGACAAGGCTCTCTACCTTTTCACAAAAGATGGAAAGGAGTGTTACTGTCCATTGAGCTGATGGAAATAATTTTTTTAGGAAAACACAAGAGCTTAGATGTTACGTTTCTCCAGCAGGCTGAGGTTGGTAAAAAGGTCACCCACAATCCAAGGAAATGCTCAGAAGTGTCACCCTTTGTGAAGAATGCAAACAGGACTGCAGTGGCTACACATGTGGGGGCCAGCTGGCCAAAAAGAAAAAAAAGATCCTGTCCTCCTGCCAAGGATATAAAGTACTAAAAGCAGTTATGCCACTGTGAGCAGTTTAGTGGCTTGTCATTCCTCATTTCCCTTCCCATTTAGAGTAGGAAGGATATAGCTTTTTTTTTTTCTAGGGCAAAATATGATAAAATTATGTTCTTCCAGAAGAACCGCTACTTTTCCTCCTTCCACAACAGGAAATATCAAAAGTCAGTGAAAAAATACCCATTTCAACTTATCAAAGCCCACTGAAATTTTCAGGATCACTGCCACAGAAGAGAACACAAAGGTCACAAATTTTGGTCAGGATAATGGCTTGACAATGCATTCAGCCTCAATAGCTGTGACTGCTCAGCAGGCAAAGGGCTGCAGGGAATCACTGCTCCTAGAACAGTGTGACCCCATCCCTGCTACCAGGACCCCAGGCTATGCAATATGGAGGCATATTGGTCATTGGATTTTTAAGATACTCTCTTCCTCTCCAAAGGCTTAAGCACTGCTAAAGTTAACATTGTTCCTAATTATATCTTAAATTAAAATGTGACATCAAAAAATTACTCTATAGATTCTCCCTCATCTATATTTACCCAGGCATAATAGCAGCTGCCTACACGATTTTTGTCTTGCTAATGCACAGCAATAATCATAGAACCACCCACAGCCCATCTATTTTGGTAGAGTGCAGAAATAGACATTAAACCTATAAATGTCAGAACATGCCTTCATTTCAGATGTTAGTATTATTTAAATTAGCACTTGAATGATGTTTCCACAACGTGATAGCTTTTCAAATGATGGTATATTGCACATGAAGTGTACTGGCCCTGCTTTAAGCACCTTCAGCCCATTAGGCCCATCTATAATTTGGTGCTTTTAGAAAAGCAAACACATTGTAGAAGAGCTGCGGTCTTTTTTGCTTATGCTCAGAGGTGCCCAGGGAATTGCTGATGCCATAATTACCTGAGTATGGTTTGAACATGGGGCTCTGGTCGGGAGGTAAACATGACTTGTGCTGTCCAGATGCATTTGGTACCAGCTGTGTCTGGGTGGTTGGAACATCACATTATTTGAACATGTCCTCACATTTCAGAGCGAGCACAGCACTCACCATGAAAGCAATTCCATTGGAGGGAAAATGTGTTAACTGGAAAATGGAAGCAGCAAATCATGTTTTCTCTGTTGGTCTAGGGAAATCAGGGGCAAATCCTCCACTTTCCTTTTGACCACTAAAACCCAGTAAGATTAATTAAAAGAAAACCAGGGATAAGAACAGATTATTCGAGATTTAGTGGACATGAGGAAGCTTACTGCAAGGAAGCCTTGCTTTAAAGACAAAAACAGAGCAAGTATGAAATCAGACGGCAGTTGGACAAGATCAACTTGATGCTGCTTTCAAGAAATACAAATTCTGCTCAAACAGAACAGTGAAAAAGGAGACACCTGGGATCAGACTGCTGGGAACAATACATGCCTGTTTCAGGGTGAAGTGCTTCCATAATTGTCTTACACGAGAGCAAAGATGAAACACTCTAAGACATCCATTTCTAAGAAGGCCCTATACATCATTTAGTAAGTCCTCTCATTATAATAAAGTCTTTGGCCACAAACATCACATTTTATTACAAACAGCATGCAAATAGAGCATCATGCTTCATCAGACAGGAGACAAAGTTCATACTGCTCTCTAAAGTAAGAGCCACAGCAACCACCAAACCACCACACACACACACACGAGATGCTTGTACAAAACCAACAGTGACACCTCGTGGGCAATATTCAAGCACAAATCTAATCGCTATGACTTCTTCCAGAACATCAACTTTAGGAGATGGAGCATTAAAAGGAAAATGAAGGCATATGTTCTTTCACAGCACTGGGGAAAAAAAAAATCAAAAAAATCAAAAAAATCCCCCTTTACTGAGCGCTGCAGAGGACAATGCAGACAGCCCAGCAGCTCCACACAGAACTAGCCTTGTATACTGCAGGAGCAGTGCCAATGGAGTCCTGACTGGCACTGGGGGCCTGCCCACAGCAGTGGTTTGCATTAGAATTAGGTGTGCACTCCAAAGGACATCTCCTCATCCCTACTTTCTCTGGTTTGGTTTGCATTCCAGTGCTGTCCCAGCACATAACACTAAAGTGGAAGACAACATTTGGGAGCACAAACTGCATGGGACAAATGGGCTCGCAGTGCACAGGCCGAGCTTGGCGCACCTGCAGCAAGGAGCCGACCACGCAGCATGGAGGTGATGGCCACCCTGCCCTGAGCCTCCCACTGATGGGCTCTGGGTGTCCAGCAAGCCAGGCTTGGCATGGTGTAACTGGGGCTGCTTCTGGGCTCCAGCTAGCCTGGATCTGCACCTCACACTGTCCCCCAGGGTAGCTCCAGTCCCCATGTCTGCCGGTATCAAACTAGGAGGAGCTGTGGGCTTCCTCAAGGGTAAAGGGACATCTGGATTGACTACAGAGCTGGGCAATCACCAACTGTGTGAAATTTAACAAGAGCAGCTGCTGTATTCTCTACCTAGTATGGGGCAATTCTGGTCATATGTACAAACTGGGGGATGAGAGGCTGCAGAGAAGTCCTGCAGAAAGTGATCTAGGGGTTTGAGTTGATGGCAAGTTAAAGTTGAGCCAGCAGCAGCCATGACAGCAAAAGTACCAGCCATGCTCTGGCATGCATCAGGCACAGAATACTTTTCCCCACATTAAGTTCCAGCAAGAAATGATGTATGGCATTGTGTCATCCCTCAGCACAAGCTCTCATTAAAAATAAAACCTATGTAATAAAACCTTCTTACTTTCCTTTATCAGAGTGAAAACTTGAATAAGCAGCAATCTGAGCACAGAAACAGTCTGGAAAAGCTCCAGGAGAAGTTTTCTTAATGGTAAGACTACAAACAACAATTCCCAAATCTCTTGTTAAAAGTGGCTGCTGAGCAAGAGTTCTCAAGAGAGCAGGTGAGGACTGGAAGACTTTTCAACTCAAAGGAAACGATAACAGAACATTTTGGTAAAAGAGCACTGCCAGCTCCTTCCTTTGGTCCACAGTTAAAGTAAACATTAAAGTAAAACCAAACAGAACAAGTGCCAATCTGTCCAGATTCTACCACACTGCAAGCCAGTCAGCACAGAACCCATCAGCTGCTCAAGGCACACAGTAATCTTTGCTTCACTGCCCAGCTTTTTACTGTCACTGCAGTGTTCAACACACTTGCAGACAGAGTAAGCTAACATGTTAAACTTTAGGCATATAAACTCTCTCTTGCACATGGGAGCAAGGATACAGCTAAAGACTGGATACGTCTTTTTTGAAAAGAGCCTTAAATTTTGTTTTTTCTAGTCACTAAAAAGACTGAGGAAGGAAAAGCAAATGTTAAATGTATTCAAGAGCTGATGCTGACAATAAAAGATGAAGCACAGAAATACAGAATCAATTACAATTCTTCTGAAAGATGGTTCAGCCTGGCATAAATCTTGACATGTTACAGCTTGCACATGCCTGTCAACACCCATCTATGACTACAAAGACTGACTGGATAATCGCTATTAACACTGCCTGAGGTTATTCACCTCAGCACAGAAAAGGCTATTCACACTAATACCTATGTGGTTTCAGGTTTAGATTAAATGTCCAGATGCAGACCCTCTGGATCACAGTAGTAATATCAAATTCTTGGATAAACTGTTGAAGTTCTTTTGTATGTTTCAAATTGTTCATCTTTCTTGTAGCAATACTGAGCAAAGAAGTGTTGTGTTGAAGAGGGCACAATCAAACCATTTAAGATTAACTAGATTTGTGATTTCAAATAAGGCTGATTTTCTGTAAAATCTAATGTTTTTATTAGACAAAAGTGAAAAAAATGCAACTTTCAGGCACCTTAAATAAACATTCCTCCTTTACAGAGAAAAATACTCTACCTTGTAGGAGAAAAAACCCCAACAAACAACTTTCTAGCAATGTTTTTCATCCATAAAAGTAGCAAATACCAGTCTCCTACATTAGCCCTTCTTATCAGACTGACTTATTTCAGCTCTATTCTTGCCAAGTGGTACTCTCCACTTACCAGCTGAGTAAGAGGGACAGCTAGAAGGACATATGTCTTCCTAGGCTTCAAAAAAAGCCCTCTACCAGCAGAAAGCAGTCTAAGCCACCTGTTTCTGAAAACAGCAGATACTTTTCCCTCAAGAGTTAGTTCTCCTGAACCTGAGAGCAAAAACTGAGAGCTCTGTTGTGCTTAGCTCAGAGAGAACAATAGCTTTGTTCTGAAAACTTTTTTTCCCATCAGAAAAACGAGATATAGAAATAGAAAAGCAATTTTTTCTGATCCCAGGAAATGCCCCTTCTCCCAAGCAATTATCCTTGCAGCTCTGGCTCTGACCCACTGCACCTTAAGACCTCCCTCCTCACTGCAGCACAAGTGCAGCTGCACAGAACAACTGTAAAGCTGTCTATACATTACAGATGGACACAAACACACATGCAGTTCAGTCTTCTAGATAATCTTGCTAGTTATTCACCTGGAGATGGTCTGGAGGATACCTGCTTTGAGTGCAGACTGTAAGCTGCACAGCCTAGAGGCACCCAGTTACGAGGTACTCTTGGGTTCAGCATACAAACATTCTCAGAAGTGTCCTGATGCCATGAGGCACTCACCCCACTGTGGTTTTACTTCTGTAGTTTATTCCCATGAATTGTTGCACTCTCCTCCCCCTTCAAAGCTAGATACACAAAGTTCATCAAATTACTATTCTCAACATACATACATACTAACTGAACTGCTACAGAACAAAAATACCCTTAAAAAAATATCATTTTCAGTTAACAACAATGTAAGATTATTCTCCCTATCCTTGTACTGTGTCTTTTTACAAATCCTGCAGGTTTTCTTCCTCACAACTAGAAACTAAAGCCAGACCCTTTTCATATTTCATGTGAACAGTACTATGGAAAATGAGATTGGTACTTGAAGTGTAGAAAAATAAAACTAGCCAGAGGCTATGGGAAATGCAGCAAAGACATTTATTGGAATTTCTCCAGGCAATACATGAAAAAATTTTGAAGTGAAACCGAGGATAAAGCTCATTCAGTGCATCTTTAAAAAAAAAAGATGTATCTGAATAATCTTGGTTCTTTGTAATAGAGGCTGCTGCAGTTCCTGGGATTAGTTTTTTATGTACACATCAGCTAAAACTCACTCTGAACAAAATTGCAAAGAACTGCTTTTTCACTTGCCATTTCCCCATCTAGTACAATACAACATTCTTGAAATATCTAGACAGATTCCACATAACTTTATACACAGTGTTAAGACCTTTCATCCCAAAGGTAAAAAGAGAGGCTGTTAAGTAAATCAGTATCTTTAATCAAATAAAACATCACGGAAATAAAAAAACAACAACAAAAAACCCAGGAGAGCCGAACCCCTGAGCTCCACAGCAGGGAGCAGCAAATAAGCGTTGTTGTTCCTCACTTTTATGGTAACATAAAGCATAATATTTAGAAAGCAGTGCTATTCAGTCCTTGCTTTCTAAATTGGACAATCTTATGTGAAAAGACACTGCTGTATTTGGCACTTTGCTTAATTGGTTTTCTTACTAAAAAGGGTGTTTCCTGAAATACAGTATAAATGGAAAGAGATAACACGAGCCACTGTGACACGCAATTAAGGGTTCAGACATGCACTCCAAAATACTCATGTATTACACATTTGTCTAAGCCTTCTTAAAAATTCCACTCAAAAACACTTTCAAATCTATATGCAACTTTTTATACCTCTATAAACATAATTTATCCCTTGAAATGATCAGAGTTTATCCCACCTTCTGTCCAGAACACACAAATTCATGACTTTTTATTTTAAAAATAAGAGATACCACGAAGCAGTATTAAAACAGGAATAGCCTGGAAAGTGTTATTAAAACTGTGCCTGTACTTCAAGATCCCCTTTGAAATGTATAGCCACTGTATATGTGAAAACTGAAAGGTACAGAGTATCTAGGACTTGCTTGGTCCTCTCTTGTGCACTCACACTTAACTTCCTGCAACCTACCTCAATTTTCTTCTCAAGCAAAATTTAAAACGGCTTTCTGCATCCAAATACAATTAGACAAGGCTTCTTGCAGCATTTCTTTGGTTAAATGAGAACCCCTAACACACCTAACTCTTATAACAGGCAAGTGGAAAATTAACATCAGGATAAATCCCATCCCACTGTTGAGCTTCCTTCCTCTTCTCGTCACCATCAACCCCAGGACAGGTGGAAGCAAAGAGGCCAGGAAGGAAGTGGCAGTCACTGCTAGCTCCTGCTTTGTGAGTGCGTGCAGACACCTATTCCTCAGCTCTGCGTTACCGAGGCGGGGCTATGATGCGATGCTTTTTTGTTTCCAGTTCCAACATGCATGTGGAATTACACTGCTGACTGGTACAGCCCAGGCAGTGGATGGCACTACAGCTCTTTCTGTGCAAACCATGTCATGACACTTTTTCTGCTTATTGGTCTGTGCTCATACAGTCAGTAGAATTAAAAGAGAGGCACGCATGAGTTCACTCAGATTTTCCACAGAAGATGTGAAACATGCTGCTCTTTGGAGGGAAAATTACATTCTCCTTTTTTTTTTTTCTTCAAGTATTATTCAACATATTCAATATACATATATATATAAAGACACACTATCCTCATTTCACTACAAGACAAGCACATCCAGAGTGAATTTGCGGATCACCATTATCTTTGCCTACTCCAATTTCTCCTTTCTTTTAGGTCAACTCTAAATATACATCTACTCATCATAATTACATGTGAGAATCCTTTATTTCCCCCCTGTGATTTATTTACATAATCATAAAAAAATTAATAGCCTGAATTTGCATACTGACACTTGAAGGCTCATCTGTAGCTATGAGTGTCCCAGCACTATTTTTCGGTAATACCAATGCCTATTGCTAAGTAGCTATTGAAAGCAGCATACTCATTTTTTCGTTCCCTTTTTGTTTTTGAAGAAATGCTGCCTAGAAAACCCTGGTTTATGGCTTACTCCATATTTTATTATTTGGGTTGTAGTTTACTTCCTTCAGGAGCAGTTCACAGTCAGACAACACTTCTGCTGGCAAATACTTCACTATCTGCTCAAGAGTCTTTTGATACGTTATCTTCTCCTGTTCCAGGGACTGAATTACAGCCTTCATTTTGTTCTCTCGTGTCAAAACAGTCTCCAGGCTGGCTTCCAGACTCTGAATTTTAGCATGAGCAACCTGTAAACAATAACATTATAATAAAATGATATCATATCTGTTAAGGAAAGAATTACATAGCTACTTCTAAAAGACATTTGTGAAGGAAGACAATACAAGGAATGCATACTATGTATCATACACAAAATCTCCCCACAGTGACCAGAATTTCTCAAAGCTTCACAGAAGGGAGGAGACATACAAGTTGCAGCAAGCAAGGGACAGCTGAGACTAACAAGGAACTGGAGCCAGAGGGAGAAAAAGGAAACCAGCAGCTGGACTAGCACTGGAAGACATGACCTGTCTGACCTTGTTCCCCTGGAACAAGGGGAAACCTCTGTGATAAAGTTAGAAGGATGGAGAGATTGGAGGGAAAGAGAACTTCAACATTAAGTCTAGAAGCAGACTGCGTTCCCTATTCTCATTTAAAAACCTACAGCTTCCTCTGACTAGTAAAAGAAACCCTGGACCACAGCAGCAGCAGTTCCCTCTGTGGGAACTGGAAGAATTTTGACTGTTCCTAGGGAAGGGTGCAAGCAGAGGAATGAAGTTATGCAAACAAAAAGGTGACGAGGTTAAGCACTGAGAAAGATGCATTATTGTAAGGCACTCTGAAAGAACAGAAGAGAGTCTTTCAAATCAGACACTAAATTATTCTATGCCTTTGGTGCATTCTCAGAACAGAGGTAAAGGCCACAGCTGCAGTAAATAAATAAAGAGAAATAAAAAAGAAAAATAATAATAGTAAGAAGTGTGATTCCTATTTTCAGTATCAAAAGAACACAGCACCTTTAGCCCATAAACACAAAAATAATGAGGAGTTTATCTTTCATTTTTTCTTTCCATTTTCACATTCCAGAAGCCAAGAATGCTTTCTGAGCTCTTTGCAATGCTTGTTCAAATTAAATATAGCAAGAAATAGTCTGGTGATGAAAAAAAAACCAAGAACTTATCTTTCAAGAAAATGTAAGAAATACAACATATTGCAACTGAAACAAGTCTTGGCCAAGCCATGAGACAAAGGGTAAATAGTGAAGGAGGAAGAGCTTTTTTAAAGCACAATTTCACCAGGCAAAGTCTAGTGGGCTTCCAGATGTAATCAGGTCTGCTAAGAGAGACCACCTTCCACAGGTAGGACTATGAGTCTCAGCAGAAGGAAACAAAACAACACTGCCTTACAAAGGCCTGGGCAAAACAAGTCTGCTGCACTCTATGGATTATTTCTTAAAACTTTCCAACTGGGAAGCAGAGAGATGAAGGGACAGACAACTCACTTTTCAGTAAGATAAACAAATTTTGCCAACTGATTTTATGGCAGGTAAGGGTAGAGAGATTTGGGGAAAAAAGCAATCTAAATCAAGAAGGAAAAGTCCAAAGAATGACAAAGGAGCTAGAAGTATGCCCAGCAGAAGTGAATCACTGTAATTAAGAGAACTGCTCAACTGCACAAGGTCTTGCAGTAAGAAGACTTCTCACGTACTCTTAATACTTTTTCCTCTATTGGCTGAATCATAAAAATAATTTCACCATGAATTTGTAGCCCAAGTTGTTTACCTGTAGCTTCTCCAACAAATCCATGTTTTGCCTTTTCAGATGATTGTTTGCCCTCTCCATCTTCTCCAGAGGTTCACCTTCATCACAGGGACTCACATTTTCCTGTAGTTCATCCTGAAGAACATGGTACTCTACTTCATAGGCATGAAGTTGTTTTGAAATATCCATTTCAAACACCTGCCATGAGAGAAAAGACCATTTTTAACTACAATAGGGAGGATTTATTCCACGTGAATATTTTGACTAAGAGTCAACTCTTCTTGATTAATGCTTTTCCTGTTCCCTTCGAGAAAGTATTTTAAGGGGATGTCTACCGTAAGAGCATTATAACAGAGCTGTAGCCATAATAAATCATAGACTTCAGAATAAATTTGATCATGCCTTTCAGAATTACCAAATACTATTGCTTGCTACAAGATGTATCAGCAGAAAAGACTTATCCAATACAAGAATTTTATAATATGATGAAGTTTTTTTGACTCTTGCTCAGGAATATTAAGAAGTTCAACACAAAATTTTTAAATCTTTAAATTCATCAGATCTCTTCCTTCAAAACTGGGTCCATCCATTTGACTCCAAGAGCTCATTTATAGACTTCTCTAAAAACACTCTTCATGGCTACAGTTTCCATGTGCTCTATCCCTGCATGACGACATGCTACTTTCTTATTGGCATACTTTAAAAATAATGCTTCACAAAGCACTGTGAAGACTACAGAACTGAGCCTCTAACAGTGATGGGGCATACGACCTTTATCTGTTTACACATCTAGTCACAGCCTCACAGCTTCAGAAAATTACCAAATATTTTAGATTAGGATTGGAAGGATGTCTACAGTGACATCAATTTTCTGTTCCTTATCCTAGAGATCACAAACATTCCACGAACACAAGACACAAACATTCCCTGAAAAAACAAGTTCTGTATTACTTTCACTGTTCTATTCTATTCAAATGAGATAAAACTTTAAATTATGTAGTGTTCAAGGTAAGTACCATTTTCCTCTACAAAGCTACCTGATCAATCACCTGTGCATTGCAGATCTGGAAAATATCTACATTTTTCTTTCATTACCCATGAATGGGTATGGGGATGGGCCTGGGAACTACAAGACTGAGACAGCCAAACAACTTCCCCTGCACCAGGATACAGGCATTCTACACATGAATGCAGATCTGGAAAGCTGCTCAGGATGAGACCACACCACAGGCCAGCAGAGCTGAACTGAGCTGCCCTGCATGTAACCACATTCAGCTCTGCAGGCAACATAACCCGTTCTTTATCAGACCTGGCTTTGCACAAAGCCATTTCTACCCTGTGCCCATGCAGAGCACAAAACCGATTTAATGCCTAAGAGTATCAAAAGTGTTAAACTACCATCTCTATCATTCCCAGAATCAATGAGTTGTGAAAGGCACAAAAGTGCCTGACACAGGTTCAGCATGGCAATGACAGTCAATGAAATGAGGAAATGAAGATTTACATTGTCAAAAAATGAATTCTTATCTAACAGCACCTGAAAGAGTCAAACCTTAACAAGCCACAGCAATACACAAGTGTTTACTCCACTCCTGCACATGGACATGGTTTTCCAGAGCTCCTCTGTTATCTCTGAACTACCACCTGAAGGAAGGGGAGAGCTGCTGGCAGTTTCACAACCAACGTGCTAGACTGAGGCTCATTCTCAATTTGCAGCTTCAATGCAGAGGAAGTTCAGTTAGAGATATGATGATTCCAGCCACTGACAATATGTATTTCTGACATATCTTCTTCTGAGAAGACTTTTGCATATAGTGTAGGCATGATTCTTTTAAAGTAAACTAAATGGGAGGGGGAAAAAGCAAAGAGAAAAACATCCTTACCTGAGTAATAATTTTTTCCATTTGAAGTTTAGTCATATCTGGAATAGTGGTTTTAAGAAAATCAACAATGTTCTCAAAGCTCTCACATCCCATTATAGATGTCTCTTGACTGCTAAGTAGGCTCAGTGCTACTTTAAATATGACTTCTGTTCCTTGAAGGAAAATAATGTCTAAAAAAGAAAATAATTCAAGTATCTTGAAAACGGGAGCTAGAGTCATTGGATTAATACATATATTTATTGGGATATTCTTTGTAATCAATCACAGTGCATATGTATTCAGTTCAGAAGTGCAATCTGTCTTATTTCAACATGAGGATAAAGCATGAATTTTCTTTCATCTTACAGACAAGCAAGAGCATTAAAGAAAATACTGCATGCTTATTATGTCTGTAGCAGTTATCTGCAATAAGCATTTCATTGCTGTCTGCCAGAGACTGTTAACCAACTGCTAACTGGTTCTAAACGCTCCTGTGACTGAAAACCAGTTGGGGAGAAGATCACAGCGCAACTGTTTTCTACAGTCAGAAGCTAGTCCTTAAAAAAAAAAAAAAAAGTCACATAGATTTCATAACCCGTTATATTATTTTCAAAATTCATAGCAGTGATCATACTGGCAATAATCTAAGCCCCAAACCCTTACTTTGAGGTAAAATTACATGGATAAGAGAGGAAAGTCTGGGATCTGCAGGTCAGTAGACACAGACTGTACAGAAATGGGAATCTTGAGGACAGTAAATAAAAATTCTGCCTCAGAATCAGTGGTGGACTTAAAGTTTCTGAGATGAAGGCAGCACACAGGCATTTCAAATAAACCTGCTGAGCTGTCAACTCTGTCACAGGGTGTTTGTTTGTGACTACACAACTGAAAAAATTGAATTCCTGATCCTGATACTCAAGAGGTCATCCCTGGCCTAATCCAGTATCACACAACAGCACAAGGACACTGATGAGACAGCCATCTCCCTCAAATGCATGTCCTGAAATTCTCTCTTCTCAAGTCTATGATGGGCATTCTAACAGCATAAATATACAATTTATGAAGGGTAGACAATAGCCATTTGTTCCTGGCATATGACAATGTCCTGTAAGACACTGAAAATTCAGGAATTCAAAGCATTAAGAAATAAAACAAGACTGTAACTTTTCAGTTTTAAAATGGGAACCGGCCTTGCTCAGCTTATTTACAGAGAAATGAACACCAAACCTCCTTCCCATCTTCCCCATCTGTAAAAATTCATTTTGGAAAGAAAAAAAAAAACAAATAAAAAAGAAACACAAAATGCTTGAGTGTCCCAGAATTCAGAAATCCCACTGGGAAACAGATATTCACATGACTGGTACACCACTGAGAAAGAGATACACCAATCATTTGTTCACACAGACAGCAGCCAAAAAATATTTGCTGTAAGTGGAAAAACCCTCTGCAACTGAGAAAACACTGGGTAAAAAAAATATATATATATAGATATATATATATTAAAAAAAATTAAAACCTTAAAATCAAACCCAGCCAACAAAAACTTCTTCCCACCAAGCCAACACACCACAAAAATTCAAACCTAATACACTCCAGTATTATAACATGAGACAAAATCAGGTTGAATTTCTTAAGAAAAGACAAAATGGAAAGTGCCATATGAAAACAGAACCATCAAAGGGAAAACAGTATCTGATTTATGAGAAAGTACCTTACATACGCATTTAGATTTTTGGTGCATAGACAAGTATGGTGAGTTTTGCATTAATAAATAAATTTAAATTTTAAAAAAGGTGCATTACTAGAGATTTGACTAAGCTAGTAGTTCTTATGGATAAAAAAATAACCCAAAAATAATTACCTGACATCCTGATACTGTAAACACTACCAGGCATAACCAATATTTAGGCTTCCCTACTAGATGTTAATGGAAAAGGAGTTTTTGAAGAAAAAAAAAAAAACATATAAATTAAATCAGTCATATTAAGACTTGGAAATTGTTTAATATATACATTAATACCTAAACCAGCCTTTAAGTTCAAATTTGCTTGAATTTTTTTAGAAAGCACTTTAGAATCAGAATTCAGAAAGGCATTTTCTTTTTTCAGTTTGAAAGTTCAACAGGATGAACTTTTCTATTGATATAAACTGAATACATTTGCGTAAAATATATTTGCAACAATAAACTTTCTGCTGTTTACACTTCAGAAGTCTCTAAGGTAGTAAGAGAAGATAAAATAATTTGCTCAAGTCTGATGTTTCAAGAAATACCTTTTGGATTTTCCTCTTAAGAAAGAGCTGACATCCCACCATAAACCGTGTTGCTACTGGCCACCCACAACAGTCACCCCAAATGTCCCCAGCATATAGAAAACTACTCCTGGAGTATTCCAAAACACAATGGATATTGTTCTGTTTATTATTTCAATAGAATAAACTTTCTTACCAAACACTCTGGCTACAAATCCTAATGAAAACTGAGATGCGAACAGTGTAAGAAACCACGGTGCAGCATAGAGACTGGGACTGATTTCATTCTCTTCGAGATGATTATACAGGTCTCTGTGATAATCATGTAGAAGCCTTGAGAGCTGATACATCTGGATCTACAGTGCATGAGGGAATTGGGGGGGGTGGGGGAGAAAGTAAAGAAAGAAAAGTTCAGCTTTACTCAGTTTTCCAAGTCATTCATATTTCATTCAAGGGAAATTAACTGCAGTACAGATGGCACAGTAAAATGAAGCTTAATTGCCTCCTGGGGCCTCAAGTGGTATCTACTCACATATAAACAACCTGCCACTAATGAATTAAAACCAACAGGGCAGTCAATAACAATGAACAGTTTGAACCTGATTACTAATGAAGTATCATTTCAGATTCACAGGCTTAAGGTAAGAAGGGGAATATATTGCTCCAACTTTGTCAGCATACCAGTACTTTCAGTCTTGCAGCAATGAAAGTAGTTGTACCTCTTCCAAGATGTCAAAACTCTCCATGAGTTATTTGTGACTAAATTTACACATTTTGGCTTTCATTCTTTGAATTCTGGCCTCATTTTTGCTGCATTTAAAACTCCAGTGCTACAGTCATCACTTTAGACAGTTTCTGTACCCACGGAATACATTTTACACAGAGGTGTACCACATACATATTTCCCAGCACATCTCCCAACGGTCCTGTGGAATTTAAGATACTGATGCAAAAAAGTGTTGCTGTACAACCTATAAAAGGTTGCAAGGGAAAATGGTTTAAAGGTGCTATTCATAGCTAAAAATATCACTCTGCAGTAAATTATTTCCTTGTAATGCTTCTCTCAGAAAGCAGAATATGAGAAGATGATTTATATTGATTAGTTGTCAGGTCAAATTTTACTGTCAACAGTGCCTTATGCTTAAGGTGAATCTGTTCCTCAATAAGAAAATGGCTCTTTAGATCCAGCTATTTTCCTACTTCTAGAATCCATGCTTGTTCCCTACCAAAAGTTGAATGCACTTGAAGCTACCTGTGATCACACTGTGCACAAGCAGAGGGATCACTTTCATTTAGGCAAATTAACTAAATTTGTGCATGCATTTGAGCTCTTGCTTTAACTGTGTAAGATACCAATTAAGCCCAGTTTGAACAGTGTCAATACAAAACACACCTGTGAAGTCAGAATTGCATCGCAGAGCAGTAAACCAATTGGGATAGCTCATTATGAACTAAGGATCTAGATTACTACGTTTTCCAGACAACAACTAAAAAATGTAAGTCAAATAAGTTTTCATTATCCTGAAGAATCATCCAATATTTTTCTTCTATACCACTGAGGCCAATTCTGCCTATAAGCTTCCTTGTGTTTCACTACTGTAAATGCAAAAGAATTTGCAGTACTCTACTCCTATTAGAAAACAACCCAAATATAGTAAGATCCTCTAAGTCTTCTTGCTTAGTTTGTCTTGAGCAGACAAAAGTTTACTTTAACAGAAGAACAGCCTAGAAGCAAACTGTGGGAAAATATAGGCCATTTAATTGAAAAGGCAAACAGTAATACAAATGGTAAATTTTCTCAAATTGAAAAGTGTTCTTACTAAGAGGTTCTGACAATGAAAGAGTCACACTCATTTGAACTAAAATGTCAAATCCTGGACATGTGAATGCTCTCGAGTCATCAGATGTTGGAAGTCTGTAACTGCAATATAACATACACACACAGAGAGCTTCTACTAGGGGAAAAAAAACCCCACAAATATGCATTTATTACACTTTTACCCTGAGTGGTTTAAAACATATTTATGGGGGGAAATGGAACAGGAGACGGTAAAACAATGCTTTTTATGGCTGTTCACTCAATTCATCAACAACAAACTCGTTATAGCATCCACAGTCCTCTATAGTTTTTAGAATAAGCACATACAGTTTCTTTAACTAAAACCTATCCCATTGCTCTGGACATTTGCCAAATAAGCACCTAAAGTGACTGGTCATGAAAAGTGGGCTGAAACTCTCCCTTTAGTTTTACTCAATTGTAAGTGTTTGCTATGCAGGGAGCATGGGGGGAAAAAGGGAGACTTTTGTATCTGCTGCTTTATTTGTTCTTCCTCCACTGTGGATTATAATAGCTTTAACTCATCAATGGCATATTCCTTTTAATACAAAGGGTTTATAGCATATTATAATTACTCAATTCAGTGGACAGTTGCATGTCAAGGTGAAAGATTTCTCAAATTTTAAACCCTGAAATTTATACAGATCTGAAAAATTTTCTCTATCTCCCTCCAAAACAGTCTTGAGTATCTATAGATAGCTGTTAAATAATATTGCAGAGCATGCATCATTGCATAAGATAATTAAACGATTAAAAATTAATCTGTTTTCTCTCTCTGTTAAGGGTGATGGAGTAGAAGACAATGAGAGAAAAAGAGGTGAAATCAAGAAGATAAGTCAAGGCAGAGCCGCCCCAAGTACAAATGCCTGCAGAATACATTGATTGGCCACTGTGTGTCACTATTGACTTGGCCTTACAAGAGAGAACTCTACATCCAAGTGCTCATGGATTGAAGAAAAACAAAATCTAATTTATTTTTAAACTCCATCCATACATGACAAAGCATATCAGTGTTTTTCTGGCATAAGGAAGAGAGAGCAGTGAGGAAGAGAAAAAGAAGGACAAAATAGCAGAAAGCAGAATTTCTGAAGAGATGACAGGGCTGTGTGACAAGAAAACTCTACACGTTTTAAATTTCTCTGTTTGTAAATTGAGAGGCAGAGAGGAGCATGACAGTAAAATGTACATGTATCTCAAACCCTCCAAAACAGTGTAAGAAGCGTCATAAGGCCCTGGAGAACTTAAACCACCCCTAAGAGCTCAAAAATGATTTAAAACTCTGGTTTGCTTCAGAAGGACTGACTTACCTGTAGCGACATCATGTCTGGCCTGTACTGTTTACGGAAGCCAAGGTCATACATGAGGAATTTTAGCATTTCAAAGGCCTGTTCTTCACTCATATGTAGAAGCAGCACTCCAGCTACAAAACTTATACCTTGACAATAACCCACTTCTTTGTCCAGCAAAGAGTACGCTTTCAAGAGATTAAACAGTGATAGCTGTCCTGCTCCCAGGTGTGTGGAAAAGTAAGGATGTGTAGGGAATGTCCGTCCTGATGAAAAAAGAGAAGAGTAGTTGATATTCAATTCTTCTGAAGAAAAACCCCAATCCATCTGACAGGCCCTGTCCATCTGACATCCCTCAGGCCATTTCTCTTTGCTTTCAGATGCAGTTTGCCTTTAATCAAATCAATCTGTATGTTACCACAGATTTTGGACTGTACCTTTTGAACTCATTTAATATTCTCATCTGCACAGAACCTGCAGATGCAACTGCCTGACTTCTCTTTTCAGGAAGATGCAGAGGGGCATAAATATGAATGGCATAGTCTAGGAAATCATTTTCTTGCAGGACTCTGAGTGGCATACACAGAATGTATCCTGATGACATAGAAAATGGAGCTCATAGAGCAGCATCTATCTTCAGCAACAGCTTCTATTATGACTGGTGTGCTTTTCACTCAAGGACCCACAAAACCAGCCAGAAAGAACAGATTTACCTAGATCTACGAGGATGGCGTGCTGCTGAGCAGTCAGTTGTTTCAGAAGTTCTTTGTAAGAGATGTCAGGAGGCTGCTGCTTGTTTGGCAGCCTGTGCCTGACCCGGTGTTGCACAGCCAGAAACTGCCAAATTTCTCCCCGACGACTTTTTGGTACACCTGCAGGTCAGTCAAAAAACAAGAGGCCTAAGCAGGGGGATACTTTCAGTGCTACAGCAAAATAATTTGCTTTGTCATAATTTTGGCTGAACCACTCTGGAGGATCCCTTACAAAGTGAACTCCATTCTGCAGTGCATTCACTCAGTAGCCATGGCTCAGTCCCATAAACTAAATGTGAGCTACAAACTTAAGGGCAATTACACCGAGCAGTACTCTGGGCAACTGAGGTTCAGATATCCCTTGCTTTGCCACTTCTGAGCTGTCAGCCTCCAGCAGGAAAAGAAGCACAACTACTCTCAGAATGTAGAACGACCTGGTTAGAAAAGCTGAACTAAATTCACAAGTGCAAAAAACAGGCAAGTCCAGCTCCTCTTTCCCTTTGCAAAGGGCTGCTCATGTCAGTCCACTAATGTGGACAGCTACATCCCCCTTCAATATCTGACTCTGTAAACCAACCTTTGAAAGTCAAAATGTCAACTCTGCTAATACCTTCTAGGTAAACAATTGTTAAACAAGAAATTAAAAAACCATATCCTTGTTCCCAACTCTGAACTGCAATCCAACAGCAGGGTATCAAGGTAAATAATGTGTTGGTAGACTTCTGCAGGTCACTAACAGGAGCTGCTTTATATCTATGACTATTTTCTTTGATAGCAATTTAAACTTCCCTTCTGCACCACAGCCAGATTACACTGAATTATTTTTCAGAATCTGTAACACACACATAAGATTCTATGGCAGAAGGCAGAGCAGTGCAATCAGGCCCTCTGCATACCCCCTTGGCCTATGGCTAGTCCACATGAATATCTACTTCAAGACAAAATCCCCAGCCTTTCACTCCAGGAAATTAAATACAAAGTGACTGTATTCCAGACTCTCCAAAACTTGGCTCTGATTCCTCTAGGTTTGGGGCACAGTCCACAATAGACATAATGGTCCTGCCTTCTCAGTAAGCAAGTAAAATCAGAACACCTGAGACTCAGATTGGATCCACAGATCAGAAATCCAAAATGTCACAATTTTGGCTGCAGAGGCTCCAAGCTCAATCTTGAATGAAATGATACATGGAAAAAGATGTTACTTTCAGGAGTGTACATGTTTCTGCATTGCTGACATTGCGAGCTGCAGACACAGCAGAACCTATTTCCTGTTCTGTAGGAGAAGGCAGCACCTCTGTGAAAAGAAGGCAATTTTTTGCTACTGGGAAAAGTGTATTGCTGATTTCTGTTGGTATCAGAAGGGAACAAAAAATATGATCTTGACACTTTAGAGCTGAAAGCCCTCCTACATAAATACCTTCTTTTAAAGTGGAATGAATATCTTCCATGTCACATCGGATTTTGGCTCTGCAGTTTAGTAACTTCTTATCCCAAATATTTATGGCATCTTTCTGACATGTGCCAATTTCATCATAGTCCAGTTTTACTTTTCTTGATTGGAGCTCATCTCTGCTTGCTAGAACACAGAACAAAAAGGAAGAGCACATGGGAAAACCAGACTATTACAAGATAACAACTAATACACAAACCCCATTGAAGTTAGATACATCTATCCAATAATCTGACTGGGGATAAACACATCTAGAATTCATTAGTTTATAGCTTAGATAGGGCCAGTTATCATAAGATGGTGCATATAACAATTTAACTTCTCTTACTGAGTCATGAATATTAGCAATTCATTAAGCACATAAAAATACTTTTTAAAGCTTGGGGCAAAAAAAACCCACTCAACAAAACCTCACAGCACCTGCTCTGCAAAAACACCTTTGATCATTTTACTCTTGTTTATATTGAACATTACAATTGTTTGAGCATGGAAAGTCCCAAACATATGAATGTTTATATTAGAGATTTAGGCAAGCAAGCCAGGCAAGTCTTCTTAACTGAAGTCAGTCACACTGGTTCCAGTTCTTACATGTCTGTTAAGAGAGTGAGAAGAGCTCTGGGCACTGCTAACTGGCATCATCAGGCTGACTAATGCAAACAGAACAAACCAGCATGAACCATATCTAGAAAGATACATTCTTGCTGAAGCACAGAACTCTTGCTGTTATAAATTTAAAAGCTTTACTGCATACAACTACCTGGTACAAAATATTTATTACACTACTTCTGAAATAAAGCTGCATTGTCACCCTTGCATTTCATGGAGAAGCAGCTTTCATTTCCATTACTAAGAAATTAACTCTGGGTATTATATTATTCATGATTCACATGCAGAAAAAACACTCCAGTTCCTCTACTGGTACAAAAAACTGAAACCAAATGAATGTGGCATAATTTAGAAAGATATATTTATCTGTCATTGGATTGAACTGTACATTTCACAAAATCACCTCTGAGCTACAACTGAGTTTATTGCAAATTTGCCTTGATCTGTACACACTATTTCTTGCAGAAGCCCCCTTCTCTTACAAATGTATCCCCTTTCCCACCATCACCTCTAGGTGAAAGCAAACTCTCGCTCGCATTTTTATACATCCTGCAAAATGAGACCATCTGTTCCTCTGCCTACTCATCTCACTTCAGATAGAGTCAATATTGGATCAATCCACAGGATCACTGCCTAGCCCACTTCAAAAATGACAAATTATTTCAAAAGCACAATATTACACCTCTGAGATCTCACCCATTCAAGACTACAGGGGCCCCTGCAGAAGCAGGTATTATGCAAGGTGCTGTGCATTGCCATAAAAATGGGAGTGTGATCCTACCACAGGAATTTGCAGTTCAGATGGGGCAATTTTAAATACTACCCTACTGCTGTATGATTTCACCCAAGAATTCTCACTCTTGTAAGCAGCATGCAACAGCATGCAAGACAGCAGTAACATATTTCAGTGTGACAACAAACTCCCACATTAACTGTACAGCTAACCCCGGTGAAATCCAGCAAGTTTGCCTGTTGATCATACAGGCCCTACCTAATACCCCATCCTTAGTTGGTTTTAGCCATCCTTGTTAACATTTTTCCTAATCATTGTTAAGTGGCCTACTACTTTTTGCAGCTCTTATATTTCTAGGTGACCTACTGGAAAAAGGAGCTTCTAGCTTCTCAGAAAACAGAAAGAAAAAGAAAGCAAGTTTGCGCAATTGACAGAACTTACCTTCTGTAAAATAAAGAACTAATAGCATTCAAGTCTCCTCGACAGCAAAAGGAATAGGAAAAGATGTTCTATTAATATTTTGTACATTAAAGTCAACAAATGGTTAACAGAAATCCACTAGAAACAGTTTCACAGCAATTCCAGTCTTAAACTAGTCTAATATATACAGCTAATAAATTCACAACTAGGAACCTGGCTTCAAGTAAAGAAATTTCTGCATTTCTGTTACTACATTTCCCTTTTCTGAGATGTACATTTAATTGTAGGCTAGGATGCAAAGAACCACCCAAACCTATGCTTGTTTGGAATGTATCAGCTCTGCACATATCCTGTCCATAAAATGGCCCATGTTATAACAGCCCACAGGAAGGAAACCTAGAGATAGGAGTTAGAACAGTTTACTTTTCACCCTGCAAAAATAAGATGATGAATTCTAGCTAGCAAGAGCATCAGTTTCACCAGGGGTACTCATGAACCTGAACACAAGAATGGAGACATGCTCCTCAGAGCACAAACCAAGAATGTGGGCTGGCAATTGTGTGCCAGTTTGGCATCTCCACTGCCAACACTCCTGCTTTCACCACAAATGATCAGGTAGGAAGAACTTGATTTCTACGTATCTGTTACAGAATGGAAGCAACTTGTAACTGAGTCTTAAGTAAGTGGACTGAATTAACAGTTTTCAGTACTCTCAGCCACAAAGGGTAGTTATAGCAAAGAGTTTATCCCTCAGCAGCTTGAAGTATCAGAGGGAATAACATGAAATTAGTCACCACAGTAGATCTCCAGCTTCTTAACCCCACAAAAATAGACTATTTGCTAAAATGGTTTATGAAATAAAGATTTTAGCTGAAGTTCTCTCTAGATGTTCCCTATGAATCTAGGAGTTTCCACAGAGCTGTGTGTCAACAGGGAGATAAACTGTAGAGAGAAACAGTGCCAAGAAATACACTATGTGTATAGGAAATACATTCAAGGGCATATGTTGTAGGGACATGGAAAGACTTCTGTCCTGATGTTTTCCTTTCCTCTCCCTGCCTTCCCAGTAAGCTAGCTTAAAGAAGGAAAAAGAGTTAACTGACCTTAACAAGACTATTGTATTTGAAGCAGTATGGTAGCATGAAGAATCAGACTACCATATAGGTTATACAGCATGGAGAGAAGATGAAGGCAGCAATTGCAGAGAGGACACTTGGAATTTTCAACTTGCACCAAAAGCTTGTTAGTCTCTTATACTGAAGAACATCTATATGCTAGGACAGACATTGCATCCTATCTTTTATTTGTGTGAGTCCTGACCAGTCTTAATAAAATATCCTAGCCAGAAGCTCAGGCAGTTGATAATCAGAATGGTCAATTTTAGATCCCTCACCTACAGCACTCAATTTTCAGTGTACAGTGCTCATGTTCCAAAAAACAGAACTTTCTGACATACCTCAAGAGCCAGTTGCTCAAAAATCATATTTGGATTCAAGCATTAATAAATTACCACTGTGATGTGGTTAATGAAGAACAAAAAGCCTGAAGAGAAAGGCCATGAGCTGCAAAGGACTGAAACGAGATAGAAAGGGTAAGGTTTACCATACCTAAAAGTTCACACAGCACCTGTTCTCCCACTCCACATTAGAACTCCTACACTCAGACAGATACAACACAGACTGTAGCATCCTTTGTCTAACATGCACTCAAAACGGAAAATTTATCACTTTCTTCTGTCACTAAGATAGCTCATTTAAAGTCAGGTAGACAGAGGATCTGGTAGACTGTGAGACAGGACTAGGAAAACACAGGTTTTTTTCTGGTACTGTTAACTAAAAAGTTACAGAACCACATCTCTGTTTGAGATGCCCAACACCAGAACAATTTTTATCTTCAGGCAGCGGAATCTGCAATAGCTTTTAGGGGTATTTTCTAAATAGCTAACCTTCCAGCTTCTGGTTTTCTTTTTCCATTCGAAGTAACAGAATTTGTTGATGGATGGCTTTTCTCCACAGACTTTGTAGTTCTTCTGAGTTTTTCCTCTCTCCAGTTTTATCTGGACCATCCTCATTTTGCAATACTAGAACAAGAGGGTCCTCCTCCAGGGGTGGAGCAAGAGGGGATAAGGGTAACAATTCACTTCCATCATGACCATCTGCAAAGAATCAGAAAGCTATTACAGGAATCTCAGATTGACATATGAAAATCTATGCCATAGCAGAACAAAAATAGCTGTCTTTCATATTCAGCAGTGACTTGCTGATTCCAAAGACAGAAAATGCAGTGCAACAGTAGAGAATTGTTTTTTAGAAAGTGTTTTGTTTACATTAATAAATTTATATTTAAATAAAGTAGACCTAGATAAAGGGTCACCCAGTATTTCAAACCTCTCCCCTGCCAGCTCCTTCCACAGCTACCACAAGACATTTATCCATAAAGGCTCCTTTACAGCTGAGCTTATTTACTGCTATGATTTACCACAGGTTCTACATTAAAGATACTTTTTCCATCTGCTAACCTGCACTACAGAGAGTGCTATTGCACTTTGTAGTCAGTAAATACAGAGTTTGTAATTTGCCTATGGTTTTGAATTCTGCCAAACAGGACTTTATGAATAGCATGATTTCAGCTGTTTCAGAGGTTTCTCCCTTAAACAGCTTAAAGCTGTAGGAATTATTAACACACTTGACAGGTGCTATGTGCACTACAAGGATAAGATATAAAATGTACCATTTTCTGCAAACACTCCTATCATGTACACAGGTCAGGTAAAAATTTCTTAACTGCTAAAAAGCGTATCTTTGTCAGCAGGAGACCTGTCATAATTTCCTTGCTACATCAGCTATGGCAGATTGCAATTCATTTGATTTTGATACCAAAATCCTCTCTTCAAAGCAACAAAAACCTAAATAGTCTGAAGTCTCATGAGCACAACTGATCTCTGGCAAGGTTCTAGCATGAATATTGCACCACATTGACTCCCTTCTCCCTTTCATATTATCACACGTTGCAGTTCACTACAGCATTAAGTAACAACTGCTTGTTTATTTTCTTTAAAAGCACACACAGACCTGGATGCTGCATCTTGGAAGGAGATTTATTCATAGGTGAAGCTACCTGCAGGAATATTCTCCGCCGCCAGGAGATGCGGCGAGGTGTGAGCGTGGCCCCCACAGCATTTAGAGACTCACTGCTGCAGAAGGTTGATGTTCTTTTCTTTCCCTCCCCATCACTGAAGGAAAGAAAAAGCAGATGGGGTATTTAAAGTCAGTATTTCTTGTAAGGGAAAAAAACCCACCTTTATTAACCCTGCCTAATGTATAACCAAACCTGCAGGAGCATTTGTGGGGAGGCTTATGAAGGCAAACGTGCTGTGTGTGAGCTCCACCTTGAATACTGAAGTGCCCAATTGTTTTCTTGTAGCACAGCGCTGTGAAGTTTGCACTCTATACCACCAGGAAGCATTCATAGCATTCATACAGGGCTCAGCTGGAAGCTCAGAATAAAAGCTTAACTTTTTGAGAAGCTAAGAGAGAAACATGGTAATACTTAGCCTCTAACTTTGACAGCAAAGGGTTTTGTTTTGCCATATGTCAGTCTTCTGGGAGCAACCTGATTTAACACCCCTAAAAGCAGAGATGGTGCTCCAGTGGAGCACAACACTCCGTTTAATGCCATTTTAAATGTAATGCTGAGCTCACAAGTGAATATTTCATTGGAGACAATGTTCTGCCTTCTCATGTAGTCTCCTTCCTAAGCTTCAAGAAGTGGATACTTCACTTGGATAAATGGGAACACATGTCCTCATGTTTCATCAGCTGTAGGAACAGAGACCCTGCAAACAAGGGCAGATCTCCACATCTGCCAAGTAGAAATATAATTACACATTAATTTTAATAGTATCTTATGCTCCTGGAAGAAACAAGGAGAGGATACAGGAAAGCTTTACTGGGAGGTACACCAAGTATACCTTTCTACTGACTAGTGCTAGAGGAAAAGACATTTAGCTTTTATAGGTACTTGATCCACTTTCAGAAATATTTCAAAGTTTTGCATTTGTGGCAGTAAATTAGGTGCACAGATATTCCATAGCAATGGGCACATTGATTATCTCCCACAAATCCTTCCATATAACATCAAGAGCACAAGGCACAATTATAAGCTTTTAAGAATAGAGCATCAAACAGGGGAGCTGTTTCTGCAGCTTCACCTTCATCACAGGAAAAACTGCTATATCAAAATAGTAGCTACACTTAAACATTCATCCTGTAACAAATTTCCATGCCATAGTGCAAGGATCCTAAAAAATTAGATGAAAGGAAAGCCCAGCATGCTCACTATGTTTTTACTGGGAAGGCAGTTGCAGGTGATTGCAGTTTGCCAGCGCTGTCCATCCCCCCACATCTGGCTTGTACAGGAGAACTATCTGCAAGGGAGGACTATGAAGTTTCAGCTACACCAATCTACCAGCTACACTATCTAAATCAGCACTTCATAATTAAAACTCTGTGCTGAATGAATGTGCTGAATTCACCAAGCGAGGAGTGGCCTTTTTGTCACTATGCTAATGATCTACAACAGCTCCCTGATATTTGTAAGCCTGAGTGACCAGCTGGACTCACTATCACACCAAGGTATCAGACCCTCCCTCTCTACCCTGGCAGAGTAATAACCATGACTTCAAATTCACCTACCCAGCACAAGGCACCCACCTCTGCTGTCCTCTAATAGCAACACTACCTGCGAGGAGCCCTGAATGATACATAGCTTGAATTGTTCTCCACTCCTGATTTAGCTTCCATAGTGCCTCAGTTCCCTATAGCATCACACTATTGGTAGGTGGTCTCAGCAGATCCCCGAGTTGCATTAAGCTAAACAGCAACTGTGACAATCTTCTTTGTCTAACTCTGTGTCTTTGATGACAGGTAACTGCTGATCGTGGTAGCTGAACACTAATTCTGAACCTAAAAGTGCCGTTTTTCAAAGGTATTTCAGTCCAACAGCTCTTGGAAATGGGATACTGAGTTTGAAGATATATAACTCCAACTTACATTTCTATGAATAACTGTAACAGAACTATTTCTTACTATTTCAAGTCTTACATATCATCACATGTTAGAACACAAGAACTGAGTCATTCCAGGGCTTACTAAACAGACTCTAACAAAGGAATGAAAAGTTCTTTTCTACTGCTATGTACAAAAATCTATGTTCAGCTACTGTGCCTCTAGACAGTCCTAGGAATAGGGTTCAATTTACAGCAGCAAAACTCACAGAAATTCAGAATAAGAAGGTAGCTGGTTTGGGGTATGAAACGAACCTGTTTACACCATTTGAGTCACAGAGTTTACACTGGGATGAGCTAATCACATATGCTACCTCATGAAGTGTGCAAATCATAGTTCTGAAGACCTGTATTTCTATTGTTAAATCCTCCCTTTGCAAAAGTCCCGTGTCATTTTAAGTAAATAATGTTAATCACCTTCTCTTTCAAAGAGCTGTCCAGTAAGTGATTAGAGAAAAATTCTTGCAAGGCTCAGGAACACAACTCATCACATTAACCCATGAAAACACCAAGATTTAGAGAAGGGAGAGTAGAAATTGAGCAAAGAGAGTTTCCTCATTTCAAGACAGACAAGTCCTAACTTAGTATCAGATCTGAAGGTGTGAAACAATACCCTACAGAGCAAAAGCAGGAAGAAATCAGAGTAAAATGGTAGTGTCTCCTACCCTAACAAAAAGAATCAGGAGGTTAGTGCAAAAAACAGCTTCTCTAAAAAGGGCGGGGGTAAAGAAAAATAATTAGCTATCAGCTCCCACGATATCAAGAGGTTTATTGTGGGTGGGGAGACTAAGCCAAAGCATCTCCAAAACAAGAAAAACAACTTCTTAAACAGAGTTCAGTCATTGCTACTGAAAAACAGCAGAGTTTTCACTACCACCTAAGCAGATACCTTAGGTGGACATCTTCCCATGTACATGGGAAACATGCTGCAAAGTCACCTAGTGGAAGAATCACTAGAAAAAGATAACACTTTATATTTAAGACATGTGCATCACAACTCAGTTTGGAGAGTAATGGTTCTCTGTAGGGATACTTACTTACCCTATGCTTCTGACCCAATACAGAAACCAAATCACATTTATCAGCTTGTTTACAATAAAAAATGAACAGCTGTAATTCAATATAATGCCTCAAAAATTTCAGTCTCTACTTTCACCCTTAAGCTTTTCCAAGCAATAACCCAAGTACTCAAGAATACAGAATACTAATCATGTGAAGTTTTATCTCAGGTAACTGCAACTCAGTTTCACCCATTAACTATTCCATCTGATAATGCATAGCATGAAGATGAGACAGCTACCTTAGGGGAAGAAAATAAAAAGGAAAGAAAGAAGAAAACACAAAAAATTGGTCAGATTACTAATATGCTTATTTCTTGGTTTTAATTATCTAAATCTCTTCCCAGAACTGTTCTTTAAAATGCTCATAAAGACTGGTATTTAAAAAATCACACCACTACCCCATTTCTTGTAAACTCTTTACATAATACTTACCTGAATTATTTTGCACTTGACTCCATGAAAGCCACATGACTTGTGAATAAATACTGTTGTTGCTCATGCCAAGACTTGTATTTTTCCCCATTCTGCTTTCATTTCAATTTCTCTTCTTGATTGCTCTAAGTCGCAATTGAATCAATGCAACCTACTTAGCAATTTAGAGGCTGAGACGGTACAAAACCCCTGAAATCAAGTATAGAATTCAACTTCCCAGCACTTAAGCTGGCAGAAACTTATACGTAAGACTAATACATGAAACATTCCTCCCATCTGAGAAGAAGAAAAACCAGTTTCTATCAGTTTACACCTCTCTATTGGTTCTCACTCCTGTCATATAATTTTATTCTGAATAATTACTTTCTGCTATTTTGCTTAAAAAATGTTCTCAAGTATATTACTGCCTTCATGAGATACGAAGCTGTTTTAAAAATAGGAATCTGGTCAAATTCAGCTTAAATTATCCTTGCACAGCAACACAATGAACAGAGAAATTGTGGGCTAGTCAAACCTACACTGAAGGTTGTTGCATTTTTTAAAGTGCTGTTTCTGTGTTTATATTTAAAAGCCTTGTTTACCTTCATGTTGACCAGACATTTTTTTAATCCTTATCTGCAATTCTGTTCAATGCTGCACAACATGCTTGTCAAAAGTCAAGCTTATGTGGAGACCATTTCCATCCTAGGCTTCTCTCCAGAGAAATGTATTGACAATGCCATAAAAACATTCTGAAGGCACCTATAAATACTATGTTGCTGTCAAAATTTACTATACCATCCATTCCTTAAAGAAAGGAACTATATGGCAAGCTGTAACTAAATGATCTTTATGGTCCCTTCCAACTCAAACCAATGAAACAATCATTCTGTGATTCAATAAAAAATTCTATAAAACCACTGAAAACAAACAAACAAACAAAAAACAACCACAAAAACACAACAAAAAATCCCATGCCATTCTATAATATTCTCTTCGTATAAGCCCATCTGACCGCTACAATTCAAAAATCCTTCTAAAATTAATTCCAACTGAAAAACTGGCTCTGCTCTTGCACAATGAAATTTGCCACAACACCAAGATAAGGTGCCTGCTGCATTTGTAATCTCAAAGCTCTGTGATAAAGAAGTGAGACTCTACAGAATTTTTCTCCAGTACAATAGGAATTCCACACTTCATTAATGCGTAGTAACCAGGTTTATCCTGGAAAATGCACTGAAGTTTTAACCAGGGTTTCTAGCAGTCAGTTTATAGTCTGCAGATAGCAAAGCACTGACACACTGTGCTTAATTCCAACCTATCATACACTCACACACATGAGAACACTAAGAACACCTCACACTGATCCTATGGGGAGGAAAAGTGGTCCTCTCTGAGAAAAAGAACCAAAGGAAAAAAAACAAAACAAAACAAAACCAACAAACCAAAGAAGAAACCCACAAGAAAAATGCACTAAATATTAGAACTTCTCTCATTTGTAAACCTGATGGCATAACATACACTTGCAAGTTTTGGCCACTGTCAGTAGGATAATATATTTCATTCTCCATTAGCCAGGTGAAGTAATGGTTACCTTAGTGATCCTTATCACATCAGTGTTATTCACTCAGCACTTCTTTCTGACTATATCTGTTGTATTCCCTTCACAAACCCAACTATATGCTAACAGTGCACTCTTGCTATTGCTATTGCAATTTCCTCACCATGACAGTTTCAGGCCCAGTAGCTCCCAGCAAGACCTATAGCTAACAAGATCCCATTTTCACAAGAGTCTCCACACAAATTAAAGAACAAATGGTATCAGAATTGTGTATACTGTAAAACCTAAGTAGAAACATGGTGGTCTTCTGGGAACTACGCCTTGAAGATCTCCCCACCACAAGAGTTCAAAACTCCACTATAATGAAGCACAGTACCTTGATCTGCCTGCATAACCAATTCCAATAATGGTATCTCTGAAATTTCAGTTTATAATTATCTGGCATTAAAATGCAGTTTTCATACAATACTCAATGCTTCATTCCCCAAACCCAGAAATCTGGGTTTAATGATGTCCACAGCCTGTACAAATTGAGCTGGGCATTGGTTCAATCCTGCTATCTAAAGGGAACACTGAAGAAACAAAGCTGGACTGGAACCCAAACTAGAGGTAGCCTGTAAGAGATAGGTTTGGGGTATTTTTTGCCACTTTTCATACCTTTGCTTCTTCCCAAATCCTCTTCAACTGGAAGTTATTTCTTAATTCTTTCTAAACATCTCATAGTTAGTATCACACAGTTAACTTGGTGTTTCCCCTTCCTCATGCACAGGCATCCCACATTAGTACTGTACATTCTTCACATTGCTCTTTTCTTATTTTCACATGCCAGTGATCATGGCAACACATGCTCGTTTGCATTCAGCAGAGAAAGCATTAAATTGGCATAACACTCCTAAAATCCACTGCATTTCTGTGACAAACCAATGCACCAGATTTGCAACACTGCAACAGAAATACGTGACAGCTACTTGATGTCAGCATAGAAGCTTCTAGTTTAACAGGCTTTTTATCCAAAAGCCTGTTTGCCCATTTGCATCACAGAAATCTGTTAGAAATGCAGGAGCACAAGGCAGAGTGGGAGATGCCATGTGCTGCATTCCACTGGGAATCCTGCTGTTAAGCTAGTGGCACTAGAGAACTAGGCAGGAGACAATGCTCTCACCTCTTGGAGAGGTCACTTTCTGAGTGCTGGAGCAACCTTCCTGAGCCCTGGTAAAAAGTTTTCAGGAAAGAAGGGGCAGAGAGAGAGGAGGGGAGACCAGGTGACGCAGATTCACTCTCACTGAGAGCGCGCCGAACCCCGACCACAGGACTGTGCAGGCAACAAGAGAACACAGCAGATGGGTCAGCAGGGATTCGGACACAACAACAAAACCACCAGATTAGAGACACTGGCCAAATAACTCATCTTGGCTTACATTAAATTTGTTTCCCAGAAGATAAAACGTACCACGTGCACTCCTGGGCAGCTTCCCTGGGGATATTGATTTTTCTGTTACAGCTGATTTCTACAGAAAAACTTTTCAATGACATTGCAGAACAGGGAGACCACCTTATTTCTTTAGCTTTATTTATTCTCAAAGCAAATTAAAAAAAAATAGTCTCTTAAACATTCAGAAAATACCCTTAGAAGCTTTCTTCCAATAATATGAACCGCATTGTTTCTTCCCCTTCAATTCTTTTTTTGCTTTTGTAAACAACACATTAGGAAGTAGATTACTTAAATACAGTCTTTCTGGATAAATTTTTATGAAGTAAATTTAATTAAGAAAGGTAGTCCTACTCCACAGTTAAACATTACTTAGTAGTAATGACAAGTATTGGAGGGGACATAAAAATTAATTCAGTTTCTTTTGCTTAACATTTATGACTAATCCTCAAAAGGAAAGAATGAAAAATCCCAGCCTAGAACCATGCTGCTACAAACTGTTTTGACTAAAAATCTGCTGATGCCACTTAATCAGCAACTTCTTACAAGTTATTACAAAGTAATGTAGTCAGCAAGTCCTTCACTTTGAACTGTCAGGGTTTCCTGTTTGCATACAACACAGTCAGTGGGAAAAAAGTTTACCTCAGTAAAAAACATATTTATCTCTCTAGAAACACAGTGTAACAAAGGCTGGTTTCTTATCCTTCACTCCTTTCCATTCTCTCAAAACAGAATAAAATTTTTTGTCCTTCTCTACTAGCTGGTGCAGAATCCACACTGACATTTTAATGCGGACATCAAACAGGTGACAAATTACTATTTAAAGCCATTTTTAGAAAACACCCACAAAAAGTAGAATTATAACCAAGCACTGAAACAGACAATAGGTTGGAGAATGCAATCCTCCTACAGAAGACAATTCAGCTCATCTGGACCTGAGTTTTGTAAAGGGTTTGGAGTTCGTGTAGTCAGTTACTCCAGGTTGCCAGCATAGAGAAAAAAAAGAAGGCACAACCAAAGATGCCCACAATGAACTGTGGGGACCTCTTCTGCTGAGTGAAGGAACTCCTGAAGGAACAGTGCTCCATATGTTAATAGCTGGAGAGTCTCCAAAAAGGAAGCAGAAAGAAGTTATAGAGGGAAGCTACAGAGGGAAGCTCTGGAGAAAGGCAAATAGGGAAATCACATGCCTCAGAGTTCAGTGGATGTGTTTAATCCTTATGTCCTTTGCAAGACTCCCCAGCAGTTTTAATTCTGAACATACTCTCTGTGAGATTTGACTAACACGGCTACAGACACTTGAAGCTGTTAGTGCCTTTTTCATCCTGGCATGAAAGTTTCAGGCTGCCATCTCTGCCACTTAAAGCACTGAGGGCCTCTTTTCCAAAGGGTCTGACTAACAAGGCTGCCAAAAAGGCTCAGCTCAGAGGTGACAAACAAATAAGTAAATAAACAAACAGACTGGTACTGGCATCTGGCTGAATCATCAATTTGATGGATTGATGCCTCCCCTGAACCACAAATTCAGGGACTACTGAGTTACTGCAAAATACTAAACTACCCAGAGGCAGAGAAGACAGGCTGAAAACAAACAAATAAAGGAACAAACCAACCCCAAAGAAGCGCAGAAACCAACCTGAACTAAGCTCCTTATGTACTCTGTCAGAAGCAGGGCTGTGGCAGCCTCCACCAGGAGGGAGGCAGGTGAGGCTGGAGCACCGGGACGGCAGGGGACCGCGGGCGGTGGCATGCCCTGACTCACCTTGCCGTCTCCACGCAGTTCTGCCGCAGCAGCGGGGACCGGGCGCTCTGGGAGCGCCCGTTCTGGAAGGTGATCCTCCGTCTGGCACTGGAGGGCGGGTGGCTGAAGGTGTGTGCGCGCCTCCTGAACTGAGGGGAGTCCGAGCCTTCCTCGGGAAACGTCTGCCAGGCCGAGGACACGGGGGACGCTGGAGGAGTAGCTGGCGGGGAATCGCCCGGAGAAGTGTCCTGAAAGGAAGCGCTGGCGGAGTAAGGCCTGAGGCTCTGTGCCCTACGAGAGCTCTCACTTAACCCACAGGCAGCCAGCACCGGGGCACCAAAGCCTCTCCCCCTTCTGGGTCATGGCCTATTGTATGCTAATTATCACCCAAACCAGACATCCTTTGATAGTTCACTCCAAACCAGAAGCGTCCTTCTTCCAAAAAGGGAAAGCGGAGGGAGGAATTAAACTGTATACGCAACACAAACAACATATTAATTACTCCAGGCATCCTCTCGCAGGGATTGGCATTCCAGCTACCAGAATTCTGTCTCTTTCAGGAAAACACAGGAATGGAAAAGACTAGGGAAACTGCTTTTAGCTAGTTTCCTCGACATATCGCGAGCATACTTCCTGTACCGTCACAGCGACATCCTGGAAGAGAGACTGTTATTACACAGCCAGTTCATGAGTAACTGTAGCAGGAAAACCATAACAGAATCTTCGCCTCCTGGGAAAACCAGTAACCAACCCTCATGTGAGGTAAAACTTTAAAAACAGGAAATAAAAAGAAAGTGAACAGAGTTCTGCCCTCTTGCTACCATACAGCATGCCCAACAGCTGGGCTTAGGTCAAAAATTCTTAGTTCCCTAAAGCAACTATTATTTATAGAAAGGATTCTTCACCTTCAGAGCACTTCCTTTTGTTGAGGCATGACCTTACTTAATTACTTCAGTAAAACAAGGCACAAGCCAGAAATTCCTTGCTTTTTGTAAAAGCGAGGGAAGTGTAGGAAAAAAGGACTGGCAATCAGATTAAAGCTGAAGCTTCAAGTCAACATAAATCCCAACTTTCTTACACCCTCTGCCTCCCAGTGGAAACATCTTTGAGTTTTGTAAGTTGATGTGCTTTGTTCTGCTTCCTCCAAATTAAAGCAGAGAGTGCCGTTTTTGCGCTCCATTGACAGCCGTGTATGCAAACACCAGTTTAAGCTAAGCTCCTTACGTACTCTGTCAGAAGCCAGGCTGCTGCAGCGCTCAAAGCTGTCCACACTTCCCAGGCGGCCTCGCATTCTGTTGGCTCCCTGCGAGAAAAATGGCAAGAAATTCAATATGGTCTTTTTCCTCTTTTTCTGAAGGTTAGGCAAAGATGGCAACACCTGCGCAGGTGAACACAGGCATGTGATATGTCTGACATAAGACTGCAGATCATGGCTCAAGCACTGGACTTTACAAAAAGTGACATCTTTAGCTGGCCAAACTGCATCTTCTCCCGTATTGCTCCCAGGAGTTTTAAACCCACAGCTCTATTGTTTGAGGCAAGTGAGTATCTCCTGACTCTTCTGAGGCAAAGTAGCCAAGTCAGCCTAAACAAATTGAAAAAACTCCAGACTTCAGTACTGTGCTGCTCCTGATGGATGCATATAACACACTACAGTCCCATGAGACAGAGTTTATCAATATCTAAACATTTCAGACAAATTAAGTCCACCTGGGCAAAAGGAGTCAAAGCACCAAAACTGGGGAGAAATGCTCTCTTGGCAGCAAATGCAGCCAAATAGCACCAAACAAGACAAGACTTTTCATTTATAATGCAGATAAACCTGATGATAGAAATTTATGCTAAAGGATCTTTGGTGAATTTGTAACAGTTCTTTAGTTTCACAGGAAAAGGATCCACAACACTTTTGACTACCTGGTGATGTTTGCTGTCGGACACTTCTGACTGCTGAAGCAAGTTGCTTTCAGTACTTTATCAGGACAAAAACAGCCTAGGTTTTAGGAAAACTATAGATAGAGCTCCTCTTGGTATGCTTGCAACTCCAGGGGAAGTTTTGTCAATATCATCAGAATTTATTTAGCCTACTTTTTCCTGGTAAGAGTTATTTTCAAGACTTAGAGTGCCCTCTAAGTGTATTATCCCACTTAAGTGCATTACCAATAAATACTCTGCCTGGAGCATCTCTTCACTGAATCTCCCAAAAAACCAAGAGCAAAGTTTAAGTTGGAAGTTTCTCACTACCTTTGAAAATGCATACTTTTGGCATTGTAAGAAGGACTTTTTGGTTAAGAAAGAACAACAACAGAAGAGGTTAGCGCAGCATGGATTGGATGAAATCTGTTCAAGAGGTCAAAGAAAGGTTATATTTATTTCTCTGAGGTACCTCATTAGGAAGCCTGTTTTTGGTTCAAACCTCATAAAAATAAGATCAGTCCAGCAAAACAAACAAGTGAAGAAGTGACATTCCTCTGGGACTGTGTGAAGCCAGGTCACAGAAACCAACATGTTTCCTAAGGCAAGTAGTGAGTGGTTTAAAATGTCACTTGGTGCTATTGACCTGGCTAAGAAGCCATCCACTTAAGGTGTTCTTAGATGCTGGTTCTTTCTTTCTAACTTTCCTAAGATTGAGGTTGTCTAAGACTCCCCCCAACTTATACTGGCTTCTAACTTTTGTTTAAAAACTTTCTGTAAAAGAGATATCTATAAAAAGCTATCTAGAAAAAGATGCTGAATGCCACTTTAAAAAAACAAAACAAAACTAATTTAAGCTCTTTCTTGGTCTCTCTTACTAAATGTACTTTTAAATAGAGGTGGCAACTTATGAGTAATTAGCTCTATTGCACCAATACCAACTGCACCTGGCAGAGGAGGAAAACCCACTATACCAATAGGTATTTAGTGGTTAAATACCTTTAAGAATTGACCATGATCTGTTATGCTTGTTGTAGTAGTCTGATGAAGAGCAAGAACTACTGAAAAAGTCATTGTGTATCACATGTATGCACAGCACACCTTCACAGAGACACTTGTATGTACCTGCTTTTAAACAGATAATTAGTGGTTGAGCTGCACTCCAAGTAATTTTTCTTGGCCTTGCATTGAGCAACCTTTAGGTGGATCTGCAAGGATGAACCCCTATGTGTATCACGACTCGCTGCAACATGCTGCTGTTCCTGATCTCTTGTACTGTCAAGGTAAAGATGAGACGACCTTTCTCACAATCGCGAACCCGCTTCATAAACAGCAAACTTGAAATGGCCTGATTCAGATTCAGGTGTCCCCTTCTCTTGAACTCAATCATGGGCTGTGGTAGAGCCTTATATTATATATAATATGCAGAATGTCTCAGTGGCCCTGGTGAGAAGAAACACACCTAACCCCTAACCCCTAACATCTATTTATAAGAAATTTCGCTTCAGAGATTTTTCAACTTAAGCAGTGACTTATCAGTCATCCAAATGACTTCTCCATGACATGACTGGAGTACCCACATGGTTGTAAAAGCTTTACTTCAGTGATGACTTCTTTCACAGCAACCTCAGGGCTAGTGACCCACCACTAGAGCTAGATCACTTGCTGGTCACATGTCCCTTAGATGTGGAAAAGAAACCAGATACACCAAAGGCACAACTGTACCTATCACCATTTGATGATATTCCAAACACTGAAATTACCCAGATCTTCTCGCTGCCATCACTCTTTAGCTCTCTTTTACATACAGTCACTCCCTCTTTCTCTCTCTCCACATTCAGGCCAAGTCCCTAGTTTGTAAAATCTGCTACACAAGAGAGGTCAAATTTGACCAGGAGAGTTTAATACTAGTTTCAGTCCTAGATCAAATTGACACCTACCTGTAAGTTCTAAGGATTCTCTCTGGCTAAGAGTATTTTGTTTGCTTTACAGGGAACATCCATGGCATCCTACATTTGTAGGTTACTTTATGACATGACCATGTAAGCTGCAGGACAAGTGCAACTTAGGGCTTTTGAAGTTACTAGCAGAAGGAACATTAATTAATGTCACTGGTCCAAATTATCCCGTACTCAGCTCATCACATTTCCTCTGTAATGAGATGCTGGATCCCAGGCACACAGCCTTCTTCAGATATTTCTCTATATGCCTCTTCTCTGACTCACCCTTCTGAGCAGAGGACACTAAGCAAACCTTGCCATTCTGACTTTTTTACCAAAAGACTATATAATCTAAGAGAGTTTCAGTGATCATTCTCAATTTCATATCATATCTGGCTAGGAACATTAAAATGAAGTCCAACTCACTTTTTAAAACTATTGCTTTTTTTTCCCCTGCAAAAGGAACTCTGTTACTAGTTTCTAAAGATCCTTAGTGCCTAATTTGAGCAATTGCAGCTATGAGCTGGAAGGTATTACTTCTCAGAATAGAGAGATTTCCCATATATGCTGTCACATTTATTCACACTTTGCAAAACCAATAACATGTCTCCTTATGGGATCATGCAACCATCCTGATTGAATTTTATTCTGAAGCAACGCATCCAACTAGCTCATATTCACTCAGCTAGCTCACTTGCCACCTACCATAAATGTTCATTATTCAGAAATTTGTCTTTTTTCCCCTCAATATGTGTGGCCTTACAGGAAACTTTCTCGTACAGTTAAGTCACAATCAACCCAGCTGTAACTCTCAGATTTCACAACAGAGATATTGCTTCATTAACCATTTATCAGACTGAGGGCAAAAAAAAAGGAAAAAAACTGATAGGTCTTTACTGTCAAGGATATCTGGGACAGCTGATGAAAATGAGTTGTTAAACTTACCCTTGAGAAAATATTTTCCAGAGAGCTAGTCAAGGATTTCTTCGCCTTGTTTTTCAGAATGTCAAGTTTAAACCGGCCACCACTGGTGGTGCCTTCTGGAATTGCACTGTTAGAAATGACCTGTTGAAATGAGCAAGGACACTATTCAGCTTTGGCAATTCTTTTTTTAATTGTGAAGACTATTTCCAAAGACTAGAGCTGAACCAGGTTACATAACAAAATACCCTTGGCCTTATTAAAAAAAACACCACAAACAACCTACCCTCCTTCCAAAAAAAAACGCCAAACAAAAAACAGAAACAGTCTCACAAACAAACCCACAGTTAAAGGCATATTCCATCCCAAAGACTGTATTGTAAAATATACCAATTTAACAATAATGTTGCCCACTTCCTTTGCAAGATAAGTTAATAGTCTAAACTAAAACCAATGCCTTCTTCATTCCCATTCTTCCTAGGTATTATTGTTTGGGAGTGGAGATCAAAGGGGAAAGAAAAACAAGAGTTATCCTCACATTATAAGGAAATACAGACACAAAATTAATTGGTTGTCTTTCTTTCTGTCGTGTCCCCTCAACTTATAAAACCCAGGCAAGCTGCTATATATTAAATCAGATCTCTTTTCCTGTACAGTGCTTTCTTAATTATATTACCCAGCTTCAGGTACTCCTAAAGAAATCTAGCAGTGGTCCTACAAGAAATTCAAACAGCATTTTAATGGGCTGGGAAGGGGGAGAGGAATCATACAAAACCAAGCTTTACCGATGGTGCTTCACCAATGTGGATGTGCGTTTTCTGCTTAGTCTCGCAGAGCTGACGGAGGTGTAAGATCACAAGTTCATTTTCTTCCTGATCATTGTCAGGCTTCATTTTCTGTCAGTAACAGCAAAGAAAGCAGTTTGTTTTCAAATCATGATTTGCTTATTTTTTTCCTTCCTACATAGGTATTCCCTGAAATTAATGTACTGATACACCAAATGCCAGAATGCACTGTTATTATGTCAAATTGCAATTCTGTCTGCCTTCACACTCCTGAGCAAGATAGAATAAAAACTGAAAAATGTTGCAGGCTGTAGAGAAAAGAGAGCCTTACACCCATACATTCTAAGATTGTCTGTTACTCTACAGCTTTCTAAGTGGCATAAGGAGACCAAGCCACCCTACTCTTCAGGAATCCAGAGAGGAGCACAGCTTTTGGAAGCCTAAATCGTACTTCATCCACTGGAGTACATTGGCTTACACAAGAATATTGTGCCAAAACCCTTCCATGTGTATCACACTTGAGGTTAAGTTGGAACACGTTATTTCAGTATGATATTTGGTGGAAAAATTGTAAATTGTAGATCAACTATGCAACAATCAAAACAAATAAACAGCAAAAATATCTTGTTCATTTTATCAGGGTCTTTTTCAAATTAGGAAGAACAGCTTCTAAGGTATTACCTGAACACGTTCAAAAATATCTGCCTGCTCATTGTCAGTTAGCGATGACAGATGTCTCTGAATTACAAGTTTGGCTCTTGGAGGATAGAGTCCTAGGAAAAGAATGGACCATTAAAGATTCTCAAATGATCTCTTAAAACACTTTTGGGCAAAATGACAGTAGAAGATATAAACCTGCATTTGAGTTTATACAAGTTAAATGTATGACAGTTGTATATCCAATGTACACATGATACAAAATAATTGAGGTTTTGCTAAAACCTTTCTTTAGCAGCAAAAATATAACCAGCAGCAGCTACGGGGCTGGCTCCTGTGTAAAAGGCTGTGCTCCCTATCCCACCAATGGCTTCTGCTCTAATGCCAAGAGATCACTGACAGCTGGAAGCCTGCCAACTCTGTGGGAGAGGAGGAGGAACAGAACAGATCGGGGTTATAACAAGAGAGATAATCAATACATAGGATACTTGGAAGTTTTCAGATGCTTTTAACTGAAAAATTTAGATGCCCTTCTTCCCAGGGAAAGGACAGGGTAGAGGTTATTTAGAGAACTGAAGACACTTTTAAAAGCAAGAACAGCATAAAAACCGTAAGAATAAACAAAAGAATTTCTGATACTCAGTAAACTGCTTATTTTGTCACAGAGGTAATTCTAGGAAGCTACGAAAAATGTGACTGAAAACAAACCAAACCCCTCAAACTAGATAAAATTTTTTTCTTCTTTCTAAGGGAGATATCATTCATAGAAAATTGCCATCAGAACAAATAATTATTTTTTTTCAAAATCATGCAGCTTTAGGTTTGATTTTGCTAAATTTCTAGATTCAAAGCAGATGGATTAAAAAAAAGGGACTCCAAAAAAAGTTTTTCAGTCACTAAGTAGAAAGTTTATGAACCTACTACTGCAGTATTCTAGTTGTTGCCCCAAGAGAGATCTGATTTTGATACAGAGTACTTTTCAAGTTACTTACACTGCCTTATACAGCAGCCTCTATAATTTATAATTTACAGAAAACTCTCCCAGCTTAGCTTTGCCACTTTGAATACCTGCTGTTAAACCCAGAAACTATAAGTCACAGCCTAGCAAAATTTCACCTCATTAAGATTTTACACTTGGCTTTTCATCCACCAGAGGGAAGCAAGTGGCAACAGTGACTTTCAGTGAATGGGAAAACTGTAAATATCGAGCACCACCACAACCACACCAGAAAATACAAGACTATTTGCTTTTTGTAACATATTTGCTTTGGTTTTTTTTGCACACAATACCTTGCAAGGACACTTAGCAGAGTGACTACAAAAAGAGGGTTCCAACTTTTTTTAAAAAATTATATCTTGTAAGAGTTTTTGCATGTGTTCTGGCATACTTCACTTCCAGAGACACTACAAAACTTTGTTTATTCATATCTGAAGCCAGGTAGTTGCTTTAATTTTCTTTACTGGATATTAAACTTCTAACTTAATATTTTATTTTCCCATAATATAACTAGATTTTGAAGTGTGTGAAGGGATAAACACAAAGGAAAAAAATAATCCCACACAGGAAAGAAGGAACATACAGGAAAGAAAGATCCTTTTTGATCATGACTGTCTTTTTATGAGTAATTTTGAAAGCATGCAACTCGAGGGAAAAAAAAAAACAAACAAACAAATGGAAGGTCAACTGGTGGGTTTTGCTGCTCTGCTTAAGAAAGATGGAGGAGTGTGTATTTATAACAGAAGCTACACTATATTCTGTTGCAGTATCATTACCGCTAAAATGCCACCTAAATACAGAGAATGCAAAGTGACAGTAAGAACCGCATACTGGGATACTTTCCCCTCTGCTATTGCGGTAAGTTATTCCTCTAGAAAAATCAGCAAACCACAATTAGAAGATAAACTCAGCTGTTACCTTCAATTCTTTCACAAAGTTTGTGCAACGAATGCATAGGGCAGGCCTCACACAGTTTAATCTGCGTCTTGGCATTTTGCAGGGCTGCAGCAGTGCTGAAGGCTTGCTTCAGGGTCAGCATTACCTCATCAACCTATATGGGAAGGAGGGAAAAGAGTATATAAAAGAAAATACAAGACATATACACAAAAATTAGTTTTATAAATCACATCTCAGACAGGTGTTCTACAATTAAAAAAAAAGACAAAACCATACAAACCCATTTGCTGTTGTCTAAAGAGATCAAAGTTGAATTCACAGCTTTCTGCCTTTTCTGTAGATGATCACCATCTTTAGGTTCTGCCAGACAGTGTAATTTTGATGTCTAACTGCAGCTACTCAAGCTTACTGGGAAAGCACCCACTATTTTAAGAAGCTGCAAGTGAGAATTTTTGGCTTGAATATACGCTGGCTAAATAAAAAGCATTAGTTTCTTTAGCTTCAAGTCTCTCCTGTAAACTGCACATGTTCCCTCTTAACCTGTCCCCCCAGCACTAAACCATTTTAGCACCAACCCCCACAGACCCATCCCTGCTGCCAGATGAGTGCTTCCCACAGCAGTTCACTTTTCTCCTGGACACCAGACTGCCAGCCAGCTTCCTTACAATCACTACATATCCTTAAATACTGCTGGCCTGCCCTGATCTTTCCTCTGCTGCTGCCACAAACACAGCAGTGCTATGTTCCCACACACCAGCACTAGAAAAGCTAAGCTTGTATCTAAGAAAGGTCGAGTTCACAGCATTTCTCCACAATCCTTCAAATATGCTCCCAGACCTGCATACAAAGCACTTGGAGTTCCCCTCTCTGTATTTCAGGGGAATACAATGCTTATTAAAAGCTCTTTGCTCAGTCTCAGCATCAGCAAAGAAAGAGGGAGACAGCAGCTTGAAAACAATTTTAGGAATGAAATCAGTGTTCTTCTTCAGAATCAGGTCCTCACTCTGCTTGTTAGTTTGTTTCTTAAGCAGAAAGAAGCTGAAATATTTGAGACCAAATCATGCAGTTTAACATTAAAAACATATAGACTTTTTTGAGGGTCTGTCACCTGGGGGGAAAGAGAAAGTAGAAAAGGAACCTGAAAGTAGAAATTTAAACTAGTTTGTGTCCCAGTACATCTAGGTTTGTTTTGTTTACTTTAAACCTCACAGTTTTAAGCATTACCAGTAATTTCTGGGTACTTTCTCTTTATAGCAATAAAGCAGAACATTGAACAGTGACTGCCCATCTTGCAACATGGACTGGTAAGCTTTTTAAGTTGGCTACAATCCCTGTCCAATGCAAGATCCTCAGAACAGTGCTAAGCGTAGGGATTATGACTTCCATAAAATGATAAGAACTATAGCACAAACTGTAACTAGGCTTAGAGTAAATATACACAAGCCTCCCAACACAGCCTGCCTGGCAGTGGAGAATCCAGAAAGCTCTGCCCTGCCACAGTCAAACTGCCACCAGGATCTGAGTGACTGCGTCTGCAAGTAGCTCAGGAGCATTTGTTTCATATTGCACTGTGGGCATACCCACACATATCAGTACTAGAATAAGCAAAGAGGTTCATAAAAACATGGGGAGTTTAGACATCACTTAAGCCTCTGAATTATGCACGGTCAGATTTATCAATAGGTCAGATGTAACATTTTCTGTTAGTACAAAGATAAGGTTGATTTCATAGCAAGCTCCTGTTCTGACAAAAATGCAGCCTCAGCTGCCATTGTACATCTAGAGCTGTTAGCTGTTTGAAGTCTTATTGATGCAAATCTATTCACTTTCAAGTTAGACAATGGATTAATAAATTACATTTTCAGCTAGCTAGAAAAGTGATTTTTAAGTTTAACTGAGAATGAGTTAGCAGCTGTTACCAGCACCACCAGAAACAAACACGTTTCAGACCAGGAAACAACTTCTTTTAAAGTGTCACAGTTTTAAAATAAAAATTGAGTAGTCAAAATTATTTCCTGTATTCATCTCACACTATTAAGCTACCTGTTATCAGTAAAATCAGTGGCATCTGGAACTTCAGTTAATTGAAACATACTTTATACACTGTCCAATGTACTTTTTTATAGTTATATTCATTCACTAATACTATGGTTTTCTTCTTCTGTGATCAGATGCTGGTATTTTCTTCTCCTGAGAAACAAAACAGACTACAGGGAAAAAGCTAAAGCCAGATGTAGGCTTAAGACATGCAGGATCAGTCAGGAGTTTAAACTTTACCCTGAAGGGTATGTTTGGGTTTTATCATCAACTTTGTTACTGATTCAATTCATGTCTTTACATGTTTGATGGGGAACCAAGTCTCTCAACAGTTAGAATTGGAAAAGTTACAATCAAATATTGAGCCCAAATACGCTCACAGTCCATGTGCACAAACACACCCATCTGGAACCATCTATTTGTAACTGATATGTGCATCAGCAGAGTGGCAGGATGTGGCTGTGTATGAGCAGAATGTACACATTTCCTACTGCAAATTTGCATATGCACAGCTGATACCTTGCACCTGAGCAGATATGACCACTGAGGCTCAGCTGACACAGCAGAATAACAGAGACACCTGTTGTTCAGGAAATGCCTTGGAAATGCTCTGATTAAATGGTTAGGATCATTAATAAATACTCACCAGAGACTCACTTGCACACTGGAACACATAGCAAACATACTGGCTTAACCCAGGTTCCACAGATTCCCGGCAAATAAAACCAAAGTGATCAACATGTTTTATACCCTAAAAGAGTTTGAAAACAGCATTATTGGACTATTTTATAAAAATTTAGTTTCCAAATATTTGAATAACTATAAATGCATACCCCAATGATCCAATGATCTATTTTATAAGCAGTATACTTATATTTTAAATTGCTTTTTGGATCTAAGTTATATAAAGATCTTCATACAATCAAAACCAAAGTTACGCAGCAATAAATCTGGACCAGGATTTACTCCATTAGCAAAACTGGATTTTCAGGGAAGCAAACTAAAGACTGCTGGCCTGTATTTGGAATTGCCTCCAAAGTGAAAATTTGATGTTATAAGCCTATGCTAAAACACAGGATTGGACAAGTATTAGGTTAGCAGCAGGTCCTTGCTTTCCTGTAATACATGTTAGGACTATACAGAAAAAAAAAAATAGAAAAAAAAAAATTAAAAGAGGGAATGAGTGGCAACATACAGAATTCCAACTAAATTCTGAAATAACTTCTTTGAGGATGAGTTATATACCAGAAGTTTCAAGAGTTAATACACATTACTACTGACACTTTTTTTTCAAGGTCTTAGTATAACAGCTTGACAGGGAACGCTGTGTTGCTAAAAACGGCACTGAGAAGATCAAAGACAGCTGCTTCCTAAGAAGCACTATATTCCCAGTCTCAATTCATGGAACATGACTCACTATTGTTAAAGCTTTTGCCAATGTTTTTATCATCTGAGTATGGTAATTGTAGATTTTCTCCAAATGAAAGCCTAATCCCCCAAGTTCAAATACAACAAAAATCAGAACACGGCTGCTTGGATCCATCTCCAAAGAAAACACCTATATCATAAAAGAGAGGAGGAGGCAAAGCAACTTGCCTGTCACTACAGAAAACACTCTAGACAAAATTGGAAACGCAGTACGTGACAGAGTGAACATATTGTCACTACACACTGTTGTTTTTAAAAACAAAATTCCAAAACTCCTATTTGTGCCACTTAAAACTTGAGAGGTGCAGAGGGTTGCTAAGATGACACAAATGGCATTAGTTGAATGCCATTCTACTAATCTTCATTTAATTTTCTCATGACATATGAAGTCTTCAAAAGCATAAAATTAAAAAGGTCAGATGTATACACATGTTGATCTACAGAACAGTGAAGTGTTGACCTCTGTTTTGCAAGAAAACATTTATTAAAGGTGGTTTGGTGAGATGCCAGTTCCCTCCTTACTGACAAGTGCCTGAACAAGTCTGCTGCTGTCTTGACTTCTCAGTCTCCACAGGAGAACATTTGAGGGGGGAGACAGATGTGACACTTGCCCTACTGAAGCACAAATAGGACAGTATGTTCCTAAATCAACAGTACTTCCTTCACATTTCTTTAAGATGGTAGCTTTAAGGGGTCATGACAAAAGAGCCAAGTTTTTTGTTGTTCTGGGCTCCCTCAAGGGGAAGGCTGCAACAAGAAAACTTCTACAGCTATTTGATATCTGAGTTTAGACTGCACACACTGAGGTTTATCATCAATTATGTCTGCTGCTTGACAATTGTAAGGAGTGTGGATAATTACTTGAATGTAGCAGCTCAACCATGCTTAAGCTGTAGGATAAAAAATACCTTTATTCGTCCAGACTAAGAGAATCCAGAATGCAAACTGGCAATAACATCTCCTTTTCATTGTTTGTAAAGCTTGGAAGGACAAATATTCCTAAGCCACAGTCCCACAATACATCATAAATCACTGCCCTATAAATCTGTAACAGCTAGCCCTGGGGCTAGCACCAAGTTTTTAAAGGAAGTACTGATGAGGTTTATGCAACGAATTCTTAGTCTTGAACAAATGAATATTTTATTTCTATTGAACACAGAATCTCCTTGACTTCTTTAAAGTAACTGTTTCACATTAAAAAAAAACCAACAAAACAAAACCAAACAAAAAAAACCAAACCAAACTCCCAAAGTATTGTGACTGCTCTTTGAGTTATTCAAGAATGCAAAATAACAGAAGCTTTGCCCCAAATGCAAGTGAAAAGGTGGAGTGAAAAACACCTCCAAAGCCCAACACACAGAATTACCTGACCCTATTTACTCTACAGTTATTTTCCTAAAGGAAAGCTGGGCCTTGAAGGTTTTCCATGATCTTATTGGTCACCATACTTTAAAGTCAGCAGGAAAATGGTTGTCCCCACTTAGGACTGTTTTGTTTGACTATTATAAGTATGTATAAGTGTATATATATGTGTGTATGCATACATATACATATACACATATATATAATGTTAGTACAAGTATGTACTTAGGAGCACAGTACCTAAAGCCGAAGTGTTACTTCAGTACACCCAAAAAGCAGAAGACCCAAGTCATCTGCAAATTCTGCTTTGCACACCTCTGCTTGAAGAACCATTTTGATATTTATTATAAAGCTATTACAGCTGTGTTTGATTATAGTGTCCTATTCTGTATTTGCATTAGCTTTTTTCCTCAACCAAAAGTAATACAAATTGTAGTTAAAATGTAGAGTCAATTTAGGACCTGGACCTTTAGCTGGTAGCTCAAGACTCCACTTGAGTTACAAGTATTTCCTAATTCTTAATTTGTATAAGCACTGGTAGCCCAGTCATGCAAGAGCAGACTTGTTATTAGCATTAAAATGAATGCACTTGGGGGTGAAATACAGATTTAGAGATTGCCAAAAGTGTACTTTAAACTAGAATAATCATGTTTAAGGAGTCCTGAAGGGATGATGTAGCATGGCAAATGAAAAGAGAGGATAAAGTAAGACCTCAAACCAAAAAATATCTGTAGTAACTAGTGCTGAACAAGAGCAAGATTGAAAGGTGAACATTTAGCCTTGATATTTAACTTTACAATAAATATTTATTCATTACTGAACAAAGCTAGGTACACCTATTGCCATATTCTCCAGAAGAAATGATGCAGGTGAACTGCTGTTTTTCTGAAAGGTTGATTCAATGCTCTCCTTTCATTCCAAAGGCTTTCAGTAACTTCTCAGAAACAGTACATTCAGGGCATCCTAAATGGAGATTAAACTGCTTCCAAAAACATATCAAATACTCTCCCAAAGCAGAACATTTTATATTTTGTTTGCTGACAAGTCATTGAAGTTGCTGCTATTACACAGCTCAGACTGGCTATTTCACATTCATATTTTCTGGACTTTTCTGGAAAAATAATTCTACATTTCTTTTTTATTCCTGCCTATAGACCAGCAAGGCCACACAGCTGAAGAACAAATAAAATCTTTTCCTCCTGATGATCTATATATTGCTTCTTATTAATGCTTACCTGAGAACATGAGGAGATATCTTTAAAATTCTTTTCAAACACAACAGATTTGGTATCTGGACTGATGAGGTTGACTTCAAACCTTCCAACCTAAGGGGGAGAAAAATAAATCTAATTTATGACTGTCTTAGGGGCATAGCATTTACAGCAACAAAAATGTCAGAATCTCGCCCTTTCTTGTTCACATAGAGTACCTTTTGGCACAACAGCTTACTCAGCAGGAACCAGGGTGCCAGGGTGCTGTAATTCTGCCTATGTTGAGTAAGAATATTTCAGCAAGAACAACACACTCAGTTGAATAACGAAAATGACTTGGAAAAAACACAGCTTTTCTTCCCCTCCCCCACCTTTATTCTTCGAGTTATTTTAGTCCAAAGATCATATGTTTGACAGACAATACCAAAACCTTTAGGAAACAATGTGGCTAAATTAAAAGCTAAAAAAAAAAAAAAAAAAGGAGGAATTCTTGGTTTTTAAATTATACCATAGATTAGCTGAGAAATTAAGATTATACTTTTTGGTTTGCACTAATTCCAAATGAGAAAGAGGAGGCTCTGCAGCAAACTGCCTTTCAGCTTTCCCAAACTGCTTCTCAAGCCCATGGAATTTATTCTATAGATCTCAGAGATTTTTTTCAACTAAATCCTTTTCATTACTAGTGATAAGTTGTGGCTTTCTGAAGGGGAATGCATTCTCACTTCAGTTATCATTTCCTTAAGAGAATAAAAAACAAGAAGGATCCTTAAAACAAATGGAAGGAAAAAATCCAGGCATTTAGCCCACTGTTATTTTAAGGTCCAAAGATTTTTCCTTTTATGGGTCACCTCCTTTATGTGTCCTTCTGTTTTTTCAAACGAAGTTCCAAAGATGTGAAATGCACTTCAGGCAAGAGAAGAAATAACCATTGGAGTCTGAAGGAAGAAGCCCTTCAGTGCAGAGATGTTTGACTACTCATCTGGTAAAGAGAAGACATTAATACTAATTATCAAAAAGAGGCTGGCTTCAAACACAAGGCTGTGGAAGTCCTATGTGAATTTTATTTCTTTTTAAATGCACAAAAAAAGGGGTTTTGTTTGCATGGTAGTCTTCATCGATTCTTTTTTTTTAAAGAATATTCATGTTTTTCAGCTAAATATCACCAGCACAGACAATCCAGAACTGCATATGATTGTTTCACTAAAAACTGTGCTCCTTTAAGTGATTACTCCATAAATAACTACTTATTTTAAAATTTGCCTGAGCTAATTAGTGAGGTGAAAGTTCAGCTACTTCCAACCATTTATGAACAGATACAAAAATATTTACAACAAATTATGAAGCCATACTGGATCCATATTACCTATCTTGCAAAACTTATCTCAAACTGCACAGGGGAAGAAGATAGATACAGGACAAAACCAACAGGAAATTGCTCGTCCTAGAACACACCTGGAACAACATTGTCCTGTTCTTCTCAGAATCAGAGGGCTGAACGTGACTGGGTGCACTTGCATGTCTTCTGCGGGACTGTATCTTCAGGTTTGTGTCATGAACCCTTCTCTGCATCACTGCAGTGACACTGCTGCACCGGGAGCGAAACTCCTGCTGCTCATCAAAGCCAGAGTCTTCTAAAATCCTCTCTGGAAAGAAGCCACGAGTGCTGGCCAGGTTGGTCAAGTTGGTCTGGCTGCCAATTGTAAACATTGCAGCATGCCCTGAAGTGCTGTTTGGACTGTCCAGCTCCTCAAACGGGCTGTCCAGAGGAGAAGCTGGCACATTTTCTTCACACAGGGGCAAGTCCAAACTCGACTCATTATTCCGCTGCTCGTTTAACAGTTTCAGGCGCTGGCGCTCATGAAGGCTGAATTTCTCTATGCAGTCGTCGATTAGTGTGGAGGGAGCTTTCTTGTGAGCCACTGTCACCTTTCCACAGTACAAGACCTCAAATTTTTGAGAGTCGTAGAAGGCATCTTCACTATCCTTACTTGGTTTGGCATCTTCTTTCAGCGCTGCTTTAGAGACTTGTCTTATGCTGCTGATGACATCAGGAACCTAAGGGGACAGTGTGAAAGGCCTTTTTAGTAACCACGAATGAGACAGCAGAGACAGTGATGCATCAAGCATTTGTTAAGGTAAGTATTTACACAAGCTGTTTCTCCAACACAGTGCCACAAGCTTCTTGGCAAAGAAGACCAGCGAAGTCTAAATTCTGTATGAACAATTTATGCAGTGGAAGCAGAGCAAATAATTTCTAATTTTTTTCCTGGAATGTCTTCCAGTACATAAGGTTTTAAATTACCAGAAGGTTGATTGGCAAATGTTCACATCCTCTTTTTTTTGTGTGTTTTTACTGAGACTACCTTCTCTTTTCCATTGTCATCTGCCCACACTGGCATGTTTTACTGCTGTATTCTGTAAAGAGCCAACAGTGTCCCTTTGTTTTTATTTTGCAGAGACACTTAGTCTATTCTTAAGGCTGTTTCAGGAACAGTTTTGTGGAAGAGTCCAGCAATCTCCATCAGTTTTAACTGACGGTTTTGAAACAGAGCTATCAAGAATACAGACATTTTACTGAAGTACCATGCATTAGGTCTCACTTATTATCAACTATAAAAACCTTGCCCCATCCATCCTATGACACAGTTTACCTTAAGGTGAACACTTCCCTGCTCAGTCATTGTGCACTTCAGCAGCACACACAAATCTCTTTTCTCCTCTGCACAGAGCCCTACTGTACCCTGTAGGGCCAAACTGTACATCTCCAGGAGAAACTCACGATTTCAGCCCCGTATCACACAGTCTTTCAAAGACACCTGGTTCTTCCTCCATTTTATCCCAATCACCCTGGGAGGAGTCTGCTTTCAGTACCAATATATTTAATATGTGAGCTCGTTCTCCATTTTGGCTTCACAAAAGAAAACAAGGACTAACTCAGCTCTACTTACTGCAGATCAGAGTGGTAAATAGTTGCTCTTTTGACAGTATCTACTCTTCTGAACAATACCTCTTTCCCACATGTCCCATTTTCTCTAGTATAATGTATATGGCATGTACATGGGAAGTATAATGAATGCCATGACACTACATGCATTGGGGAAGTTACTAGTGGCAATGAGATAAAGAGAGAACGTCAATCCAATTTTCTTTGCAAGAGAAATCAGTTCTCAGGATTCAACTAATCCAATATAACCAATCAACAGCTTTTGTACTCTATACAGCTTCCCACTATAATATTTTATATTTTTCAAAGAATTTTTCTATTAAAAGAGAGTAACTTTAAAGTCACACCTTAGTAAATAATCCATGCTCCCTACAGTATCTCTTTCTTTCAGTCACATGATACCAGCTGAAGCTTGCTACTGAGGCAGCAATCTCACATACCAACACTTTTGCAAGTCACAGTGGAAAATTACCTCATCTTAATCCCCATCTCCCATTACACACTCCTCATCCCTTGGGCATTCAACTCAAATCTGCTTCCAGTTCATTTATTGCAAAATGAAGTTCAATTACCCTAAGGTCTCCTGACCGTTTGGCTTCTATTCCTTTAGATGTGCCCATCATCTCAGTTTTCAGTGAGGCTAAAAGCTAAGTCTAGATCTGACACAGATATGAGAGTGTAACGATTCTTCCCTCATTCTCACTACTGCTGCTTTATCATCACCCAAGGTGCACTTCCTCCCAACCATAGAAGTTCAGCTGGACATGCACAATCCTCACTTTGCACTTGTCTGCTTGTATTCCAAGATGCAGCATTTTTTCCACTGACTGGTCTCTTATTCTCTCTATAGCCTGTGCTTAAAGAAGTTCTAGAGTTCAAATTCCTAAATTCTCTATTTTAACAGAATTCATAAACTAGCTATCATTTAACTTAAATTTCCCTTTTTAGAATCCAGAAGATGTTACAGGGCAATTCACATATATTTCTATTCAAAGTACAGTGACAAATTACAATTCTATTTAAAATGCATACTCTTTACACACAATCAACCAGAGCAACCACTGTCAGCTGTTTAATCAACAATTTAAATTTTTTTAGAAGTGTACCATCACTTCCACTCAAATAACTTGGTCTTGCCTCCTGCTTATCACCTCTAAGACAAAAAAACTGGATATCCCTAAGTCTTTATAAAAATACTCAATAGCCTCCTAACACATCCTTCCCCCCTCTCTCCCCCACCAGTCCAAATATGCTGGGGATAAGACACTACCAATTCTACCCCAATATCCATTCCCTCTTCTGTAGGGAGATCTCCCTCAAAAATGCACAGTTTTAAGTAATTGCAATTCTACTTAGGAAAACCCACCACCCTAAGTATCCTGCTGTTTATCATTTTTATTTCCATCTTTTCCAGATTGTGTATGCTATTCAGACACTAGAATTTCAGTCACAATCATTATTTCAGTATCTCTGCTCCTTAACAGCTTTTGCAATACATAAATTGCTATAATGTTTTCACTTATTCATAGCGGGATGCTAGCATTAGAGCAGGGAGTGCAGCTCATATGGCCCAAACAATCCTTATTTCCTGCTTTGTTTAGGTAAACTTTTTTACAGGCTATGTAAAAACATATACACAGGCTATCTATTTTTTATCCATTTTTTGGATGCTCCTTCATCAGCATTCACTTTTTTCCACTTTTCAACCTATAGACAGAACTAAAATAAAATATCAAAGTGAACATTTTGAGACCTGTTTAATCTCTGTAGTTATGAATACCTTTCTTATATACAGATGTAGAGGAAAACAATGTAATGCAAAACAGGGATGTCACAACTGATAACTAATATCTGTCAGACAGCCCAGAACCAGTTCCAGATGCTTGTTAGTTGTTTCATGGGTACTCTCAAAAAAACAGCTTCAAGTATAACATTCAAGACAGATACTAACATTTCCAGGCTATTAGTTGCGCACATGAATTTTATTGGTCTTTAGTTACAGGAGTAACTGTGTGCTGCTGCTGATGTACTCAGTGACTGACAGTGTGCCAGCCAGTGCTGTTAGACCTGACCCTCTTCACTCCCACAGTGACACCTTCTTATCAAGAACCAAGAGCTACCTGATCAGAGTACAGTATTTTCATGTAAAGATTTGACTTTGAGCAAAACCCTAAGTGGGATCAAATGGAGTCTAAACAACAGTTTGCATCTGTGTTTTCCTGAAATTCAAGATGCAGGAAAAGTTACATAAATATGGCTTTTTACACATTTCTTTGACATGTATCATTGGGTTTTGACATTTTGTTCCTCTGTGTATCAAGAAACCTCAGTCATAAAAGTTACACCATCAAAGTTGTGTAACTTTTTTGGATTTGGATATTAGCTTATTATCTCTTAATGTCAAAATTGCAGGGCAAAGTTAGACAAGATAATAAGCAGAACAGAACTTTTAAAATACTGAATCACCTGGATGAAAATTCTTAACGACTTTTAGAAATCAGTTTAGGAATATTAACAGTCAAAACTTACTAATATGTTTTCAAGTTTTAGTATTTCCCTGCAGAAGTCTCATTAAATTAAGCAGCCAGAGGGGAGAAATGGGATTCTTACTCCTGAAACCCACAGGGCCTCTGACATAAATTTATTTTATTTTTTTTTTCCTTGTCAAGCCTTGAAGACAATTATTAGATAGGGCTACACAGTGCATTCTCAGGGTGAGAGGGGCACACTTCGAACCCAAACAAACCCTGTGGTGGGACAATTCAAGAAGACTTAATTCTCCTAGACTTTGCCTCTCCCAAATCCCATGGTCTAGGGACCTATCATCTTTTTCCAAATATTGTTGGAAAATGAGAGAGAAGGAAATGACCATGTTCCAAAGGAAGTTACACACAGGGCTTCTCAGTCCAGAAAGGTAGGAGCTGATGGTGCAGTGCTGGAACAGCAGTTCTCAAATGCAGAAACATAATGTAGGGCATTATTACAGGTTTTATCCATGAAGGTTCCCTGAGTAGCAGCAGACTACTTCATGAATCAGAACAAGGAAATTACCCCCCACCCCAATACACTTACTCAAATATGCTGGAAGAGCACACAAAGCTTTCTCTAATGCAGCACTGACCTCATCCTTAAACAGTGACAGGCACACTGAACCATCTCAGGTATTAATAAACAAATTAATAAATTAATAAACCAAACAAAATGGATCTAAGAGCTTCAGGTGAGCTTTCTTACCCTCCAGGATGTCAAGAGCATCCACGCCTGTCAGGAAAAAACAGCAGCATGTGTACTTTAAGTCCCTTGAAACAGTGCCCATAGTAACTCCTTGATCTCTGAACAGAGCCAAGAGAGCTGAAAAGCAAAGATGCTTCCTCAAGGCCTGTTCCAAACAACACCCCCAGATGTAAGAGGCCAACAAGACAAGGATGGACAGTGGGTACCATAAGTACAAAACTAAACCTGTGATACTAGTTTGGCTCTTCAGTGTGAACAACACTACAAAACTTGGTTGACAGAAAATAAACCAAAAAACAAACCCCAATACCAAAACCAACCAAACAAGACCACAGTAATTACTGAGCAGTGCTTTCAATTGCAATCCAAACTTAGAACTTGAATGATATGGATATAGCAAAGAAGAACAAAATTTGCTGGCTGGATTCCATTATTTCCACAGATGAACAGAATTTCTCTGTGCAGAGAATCTGCAGCTTTTCCTAATTTGTGTCTAGCTTCCACATGGAAAACTTCAGTCTGGAATTTATTAACAAAGCAAAGCCCCTCCTCGTACCATAAGGCTTATAAACAAGTGTGACTGTGAAATACTAATCTAACAAACAGGCCTAACAAATGTGGCTACTTAATGACAGCATTTCTAGCAAGGCAATTATTTTCAAAACAAGGAAAAAGCTCAACCCCTCTCACTCCATCACCACGCAAAGTGCGGCAGCAGATCCCTTCCGCCATACAGAGACGGGAGATGAATGAACTTCCCACACACATGCCAGGAGCAGTCAGTACCTTCTGGTGTGAGATCCAGCTCAGAAACAGAGGCATATCCAAGCAGAACTGTCACCAAACCTTGGTGTCATGAACATCAACACTCAGGAACAGATTCCTGGGATAAGTGAGTGCAGAAAGGATTCCCCTCTCACAAAGGGCTGGCAGTGCTGTCATGGCATTTCCTCAGGCTCGTTTCGCGATATCTCAGCAGAGCCAGAGGTCCGTGCAGCAGCCGTTATTCTTCAAAAGTCAAGTATTTCCTGACTTGGGGCTGGAAGCATCCGCACTGCCTCGGATTTGAATAACGCATCCCACTCATGATCTAGCTACGTACACTTAAAAGCAAACAAAAGAGAAACGGGATACTGTTCAGAAATCCACACCCTGAGCTCTGCCAATTACTGGGAGTTCAACATCTATCAAAAGAAAGCAACACAATGTGAGAAAAAACTAGGAGCAATTGTAATGACTCTCCTTTTAGTTATTGTTAACTTGCATATCCACAAGATAGGAGAATCCAGCCACAGCAGTGAAACTGAACAGAGACAAAATAAGCTGCATATTGTATCCTGCTATGTACCAGGCATTTGATAAGGAGGCAAAGTTCTTATCTTAAAAAAAAACACAACCAAATGCCAGCCAAAGTGCAGATATCCGTAACTATTCTCAACTAGAAAGAAGGGTGGGAGAGGGAAAAAATTGTGTTCCTTTAACTGCTATAAATGTTTTTACTGCCATACAGTTAGTCCAACGCTGATCATTCAGACCTGTTGTACTTCTGAAACTGCTGCATTCTACTGCTTTCCACTCCAGTGACAGTGTTCCACTTAACAGTTTTCACCATTAAAAATTCATCCTTCCGATAAAGAGATAAAAGAACAGCTCTGTGTGATTCAACTTATGCAGTCACACAAGCAATTTGCTGACTTTGTTTAGGCTAGAGGTATTTAGAAACCAGAACAGAAGAATCTCTCCATCAGCTGATTTACTACTGAAGGAATACTATCTTCTTTTCTACAGAAATAAGGAGGATTTGCAGCCAAGAGAAATGCTATCACAAAGAGAAAGTAACAGCCAAATTACTAAGCATTTCTATAACCCATCTGCACTTACGGTACAGTCTAAAAATAACAGTTTAGAAAACTCCAAGTCAGGTTCTCAGCAGGCAGTAATAAGCATCTGCCATCAGCTCCAATTCATTCTGCTGCATGTGTGGGCCAACACAACACAATCCCAGTAGCAGAAAGCTGGAACACATGGGCTGGCAAAGAAAGTTTCAGTGAAAGCAGTTTTTGGAGCTTCAAGCTAACTGCCATCCCTGGCAGCTAGTGCTTTCACATTTCTTCTCCAGAGGCTCATAAATTTTGCCAAAGCTTAAAGCATCAGAAAACACATTAAAGGATTGCAAAGAATAAAGCTTTGCTTTCAGGAGACAGTCTTCCTCCTATTTGCCTGGCCTATATTTTTCCCAGGCGACTGGTCAAGACCCAGCTAGGTTTGCTTCTAAGGAACTGCTAGAGAGCAGTGCATGTATTTTACTGACATTCAGCCTCATGTCACATACTGGGGAGATCATATTCTCCTGCCGAAGGCAAAGCTGAAATCAACTACTACACCACCCTAAAGAGAGATCTTTTTTCAGATAGGTAGGCTAAAATAAAATAAAATTCAGTTTTCAAAATAATTCTTATCCAAGACCAACCCAGGAATTATTACTTACACTGTTGAGCTTTGATACAGCCAACAAGCAGAAAAAAGTACCAGGGTAGCACAGCACACATTTAGCAAACCATCACAGTATCTAATTTGCAGCTGGAAACTTGTGGATCACCTAACTAACACATTCTGTGTGCTGCACACACACACAAGATGCTTCTATGCCAAGTAACCAAATTTAAGTAAGCTTTATAAAAGGTGGATCAAGTTAATTAACAGGAAAGAATGTCTCAGAGTAACAAGATGTTTTAGATGCCTGAGTAGACAATAGGTGCCTTTCTCTATACTTCTGTGCAAGCGCTCTGCAGAGGTGCATCCAAGAACATCAGTGATGGTAGTGACAGCACAAGAGGGGCAGTGCTTAAGCAAGGAAGGTTCTTGCACTCAGTATTTTGTTCCTATATTTAGGTTTAGGCCAGTCAGGCTAGGTGTTTTTCCACCTTTCAGATGCAGCTCACATTCACTCAGCTTGAGTACTCTGCAATACAGAGGTCTCATGATAATCCTTATGCTCTTGAATATGTCGATTAGTAAAACAATGAATCTACCAGTTTTATACTTTCAGCAAGTTTGTTTCCCAGTTTAGGACACAGATCCCAGTGAAAGAAAAGTACAGCTTGCTTAGAAGAGCAGTTCTTAAACTTCTTTAACTCAAGTTCTTACAAATTACAAAAGCACAAATTCAGATATTAGCTAGGATTTTTCTCCTGAAAACTGTGTTTTAGCTTAACTTGGCAGTTCTAGTAAGAGGTTCATTAAAGATGTTGTTTTTAAAACTCCATCATGTTTAACACATACCCTATTTTTAAAAGGGCTTGCCTGAGAAGATAAGGCTGTCACGTGGGCAACACCAAACAATTAATGCATTCTCTGCATACATTTCCTTTTGGGGGGGTGGAGGGGAAAGTTGGAGAGCTCATTGAAGCATTTTGTCCATTTATGGTCACTATCTCCTCCTCCAATAGAGATCAAAAGATCATGAACTTCATTTCAGCAGATTTAAAGTGGCAATACTAAGATAGATGCTCTATACACCATGTTTAAGAAGGTGGCAATTTTTCAATTCTGTAGTTTCAGATAGAAGTTCTCAATATTTTAAATTTAAAATATTAACTAACATGTTAATTCACTATGAAATGAACACATTTTGGTCTGTTTTTCCCCAGTCAAGAGATCAAGATTTCAGGACTCCTACACAGCAGATCATGAAGACTCCTAAAGTGAGTATCATCTCAGATTTGGTTAAAACCTACCATGATACCCATGGATGACAACACTTTTATAACTTGTTTGTTACAATAACCACCCTCTTCTACTATCACTGAAGAAGAAGATGGTACGTGGTTTAATTCAGTGCTGACTCTGGAAGATGGGAAAAGTTAGATTCTATTCAGTCTAGCAGACGTGGGTATACTTGGTTCAAAAAAGTCAGGCGCTGCAATCACTTCTAGCTCCCTTAATGAGGCTAGAAATTCCTCAATGACTCGAAACCAAGGAGTTAGTTATTTTCCTATTTGATGTTTTCCTACAAACTCTCAACTGCAGTGGGAGGTTTCAGACTACAAACTTTCATTAAAAAAGGCTCTGCTTACAGAAAGGTGGACACCAAAAGCAATGTCAAGCAGCAGGTGATACTGTGGCAGAGACAAAAATTGTTACTACTTTTTGGGTTCAAGGCTCCTTTTGTCACAAGAACATTCATTAAAAAACTGTGCAAGACAAATGCACATGATTCATCAGACAACGTGAACAGAGTGTAAAGAAAATAGACTACAACCTAGTAGTATTTCAATAGCATTATCACACCTGCCAAGTAACGTCCAATAGTTTTCTAGTACTTTGGAAATACACACCTGTACACGTCCCAGCTTGTCTCCTAATCTCACAGCTTACAAAGGGAACTGTGTTGTCTTGTGACAGAATCAAATGCCTGAGCAACCAGTACTAGAATTAACTCTTCCCAGATAACAACCAGCAAAGAACCCAAGCATAAACACAGCAAGGAAGGATTTCAAAGCCATATTCATCCACATGCTGAATTACTGACTGCTTTGAAATGAGGTGCTGGGAACTTCCACCTAACCAGACTTCCTTCAGCACTGAAGTCTTGAACCACCACTTTGCCTAGGAGTCAGGGGAATAATGAATACTGCACCCGAGGGCAAAGTTAGCACAGCACAAAACACTAAATACTGATCTCCCTGGGAGTCACATTAGTCTAATCTTGTCAATCACTAACTGTTTAAAATACTAAGATTTCATCAGCTGGTTATGGTAGCTGTAAAGAGAATTAAATCATTAGATAGTTACAGTGTTCAAATGTAAATCCATACAGAGTTGGATGGGCAAGTATTTCAAATTTAATAGCTGAAAGTAATTAAATGCATGGTGCTTTTACGTTTTGACATAGAGAAATTCTAAAAGAGTTGCTGATTTACTG